>NC_088879.1:38138972-38295781 GCF_032884065.1 Artemia franciscana | reverse complement strand
CTTTTCAGTACTGTTCATTTAAAACAAGATTTTCTATTTTCTTAATAATACTTGGCTCCTAATCTCTGTCAAAACATAAAATAATGATTTCCTCAAATGTTGGAAATTAGTCGTGACTAATAATTTCCTAACTAAGCATGAGCACTGTTTGGTTTTTCGGAAGAAACAGAAAAAAATAAACAGGATTTGAATGAAAAAGAACAGAAACAGAACAGGTCAATCAAAAACAGATGACCTGTTTCTGTTCTGTTTTTTGGTAAAAACAGAAAACAGCTATTTCCGTTCAAAAAACAGCTGTTTAAACAGCTGCTTGTTTGAACACTTAAAGATTAAGGAAAGAAACGTGACGGTGAAAAAAAAGTTTTGGCTGATTATCACAAAGATAATAATAGCATCATTTGTTCAAGTCTGTGCTTCCCAACGTAGGGAGCAAGCCCCACTTGTGAGGCATGGTAACATTTTGGTGGGTCATGGGCAGTACGGGCATCCTTTGGTCAAATATATTTTAGACTCTTAATTTTGAAAAAGTGTTTTTCATGTGAATGACATCACATTCAAATGCATTTAAAGCTAAAAAAAGATACATTATAGTACTGCAGTGATGTTACACATTGTATAAAAGGTGTTGTATTCTGACAATATTTCTCATAAGTATAAAACATGCGTAGGGGACGGGCCCAAAAAAGATACCAAGTTAACAGCCTTTTAAGCTTCCTTCAGGTGAATTCATGTAAAATTTCAAATAAGCAAAACTTAAATATCACGAGGGAGAACTAATATTTTAGAAATGCCTAGGTGGGGCATGGCCAAAAATCGATTGAGAACCACTGGTCCAAGTTTTTAAGCTTATCACTTAAAAAAATTCGTGTCAAATAATGGGCAGTCAAAAATGCCGGTTCACTGGACACACTAGTAGCTAAGTAGGTACGCTAAGATGCCTTAGAGCGATATCTGGCAGTTTTGGGAATATTTCTTCATTTTGAGTCCAGAAAATAAATGGACCTCCAATCTGAAGATATTAGATTTCAGTCTCTCATTAGCTTCTCGTCTGAGTTGCCACTTTTTAAGGATAATACTTTTCTCTAAAAGTAACACTTTTGAGGAAGCGTAGTGCTACTGCATCAATTTTTACGCAAAAAAAGAACAGTTTTTTTAATAAAGAGGCTAAAAACTTTCTGTGCATACAAACATGATCATTCTTTTTTTCTTTTTGGTTGTTTTCTTCCATTTTCCTGTTCCTTATACGCTATTAGGCTTAAACAGCATCTCCTCGAACTTCCCGGTAATGTATACTAGTTATTAGAGACAGTTCGATAATAAAATAATTGCCTATGCTTCCCAACGTAGGGAGCAAGCCCCACTTGTGAGGTATGGTAATATTTTGGTGGGTTATGGGTAGTACCGGCACCCTTTGGTCGACTATATTTTAGACTCTTAATTTTGAAAAAGCATTTTTCATGTGAATGACATCACATTCAAACGCATTTAAAGATAAAAAAAGATACATTATAGTACTGCAGTGATGTTACACATTGTATAGAAGGTGTTGTATTCTGACAATATTTCTCATAAGTATAAAACATGCGTAGGGGACGGGCCCAAAAAAGATACCAAGTTAACAGCCTTTTAAGCTTCCTTCAGGTGAATTCATGTAACATTTTAAATAAGCAAAACTTAAATATCACGATGGGGAACTGGGATTTTGAGGCCGGTTTGTTGATGATGATATTTCTGTTTGGGATCATGGAGAGATAGTACTTAACACTTTTTTGACTTATCCTAACACTTCGGATTCTAACCTTCAGTTCACCTTAGAACTAGAAGATAATCATAAAATGCCCTTTCTAGACCTCTTGACCTCAATAAATCTCTCAGTCTTGAGTTTTTGATTTATAAAAAGCCTACACATCATTACTCTTCAAACCACCCTCCTTGCGTAAAAAGAGGAGTAGTTATATCTTCGGTGGCTCATGTAATAAGAATATGCTTAGAATCTCATATAGTCCCAGAACTGAATAATCTGAAGGACATTTTGTTTTACAATGTTTGTACCATAAAGTTACTGGAATCCATCATAGAAAAAAGACGAAAGAAAGGCAGAAAAGGATACACCAGCTCCACAACCCCCAACATATATCATCCCTTTGGTGGGTGATAAGAAAATCTTTGACGTTTGACCCATATTTTACCAAATTAAGTGAAAAACTGCAAAGAATTCTGAAAAAAACATAACCTAAATACCACCTTTAAAATTCTAATGAAATACAGAGTTTTTTTTTTTTTTTTTTTTTTTTTTACAGCGGTAAAGATAAAAGCAGTCCCATTTTGGGTAGTGGTGCTCATAGGGTTCCCTGTTTTGTTGTTGTTGTTTCTATGTTGGAAGAACCCACCAGCAGTTGGGGCAGAGGTTGTGGGAACACAGGTCCTCGATCGACAAAGCTATGGGACTACGCCAAAGGCATGAGACTTTTTATTCCGCCTTGGCTTAACATTTCTATGGTAAAGCATACCATTTCATTTTATTTGACAAAACCTCCATTAATGCTCGTTAAAGGTCTCATGCAAGTTTTCAGGGAGGCAGTTGAGAAAAACAAAAAAAATCTCATTCATAGAAAGGTAGCTCTCAAAAGAGACACTGGAGAAACCTATTTAAGCCCCATTCATAATGAACTAATTTATTCTGGTCGTTTTTGAATAAATCAACAAAACATATTTTGCAATTTAACAGAATACGTGATATTATCTTACCCAGGGAGCGATTGGCTTTTAAAAATACTTTACATAAATTGAAAAATTGAATTGACATACATTCTGTATGTTATTTTTATTCAATTATCCTTTCACCGTTACTTTTAGAGGGTCTTCAAATCTTAGTTTTGTGTTTTTTTTAATTGTTTTATATATATATATATATAATCTTTGGATTTTTACGTGTATTTTTTTAATATTGTGCGCTGAGGATAGTGAAGCGGAGGTCTTGACTTAAATATTTTGCATTTTTGCATTGTAATCTATGTTTTTGACTCTTGTATTATCTTTGTCTCTCACCTGTTTATGTTTTTTTCTCGTTTTGCCATTATTCGCACAGTGTGGTCTCAGATATTATTTAAAAGACAAGTTTTTTCAACTGAAAATAAGGAGCAACATTAAAACTCAAAGGAGCAGCAATTTTTCCGCATAGGAGGGGGTTTTCCCCTCCTCAATACCTTGCTCTTCACGCTAAAGTTCTTAGCACTTATAAATAAAAGCTTCCCATTGTAACTAAATAAGCCCTGTGTTTCAGAAGTCGTTCTTAAAAAATTGGGACGAACAGTCAAACTTTAGCGCCAAGAGCAAGGTATTGAAGGGGGTGGGGTAGCCCCTTCATATACATAATAATTTTTGTTTATTTTGAGTTTTATTGTTGCTCCTTACTTTCAGTAGAGATAATTTATTTAATATTTGATTGTTTTCCATATAATACCGGTTAATCTGGCTCACCCTCGATAAGAAATTCCCTCCCCTAATGGGAAATTCCTCCTTGAAAAGTTTATCCCCCATAAAATACACCCTCATCCCAAAATTCCTTCCAAATAATCCCATCCTCGCTGAAATCCCCCCTGTTAAATTTCTCGCAGAAGATTCAGCCTGAAAAATTCTCCTTAGCATGATTTCATTTGAAAAAGACTTTAAGTTTCAATCGTTTTTTCGATCACTCTTAAAATTCCCCTTTCTGTGGAAATTATTTCCTGGAGATCCAAACACGCTAACAGTTCCCCTCAGACAACTCCCCCAGAACATTTCCACATGCAGAATTGAATAGACAAAGAGAAAGTAAGACAATTAAAAAAAGTGTATAGGAATTCTATCAAATCTCCTCAGTGTAAAATTTGTCCTGAAATGTTCACCTCTGGAACGTTCCCCCATATAGAAAAGTATTCCAATGGAAACTTAACCCGAGCACAAAATAACCCCCCCCTCTCCCTGAAAAATATCATTATACTTCCTAATCACAAATTCTATGCGTAAACAGCGGACAAATTTATAACGAATTGTGGGAAAAAATGGGTGTGAGGTGGCTAGTTGCCGTCCAATTTTTTCGGTCAAACCAATCTTTTTTTGGCACTAGAACATTTGATTTTTGTTTCAAATGAGCCCCCATCTGATCTTCTAGAACCATTGGTTCGATGTGATCACCCATAGAAAAAAAAACACACATTAATGAGCCTTCTTCTGACTAAAAATACAAATTCAACATTTTTGCAGATCGAAGATTGAAACATCTTCATAAGTGTTTTCTATTACGCTGAATCTGACAGTTTGATTTTTATCAAGATTCTTTGACTTTTAGGGGGTGTTCCCCCCTTTTTTGAAAATCAGGCAAATTTTTTCAGGCTCGTAGCTCTTTATGGGTAACGCTGAACTTAATGAATCTTATACGTTTAAGTGGGTATATGAGCTTGATATTGCTAACACTTCAAACTTTTGTTTTAAGAACACGAGTGGGCATGCTTTTTTATTATGGTGGCCTGTTTTCGTGGTTCATTCCCAAAGGAAGAGCAGAGCCCCCTTCCCTCCGAAAACTCTTTATCTAACACTATTTCAAAGGTGTAAATATGAAAAAAAAGCACTTTTCACCCCTACTTGGATTCTTATAAATTTGCACTACTGTAATTATGCAAATCAATACAAAATGAAAATCACGCTCCTTTATAATAAAAGCGTGTAACCACGCTTCTTTATAATTTAAAATTTTGGTTTAAATCCCTATTTTCTAAATTCTGAAATTCACGAATATTTCATTCTCGTAGCACTAAAATAAAATCAGAAACGGAACAAAAAACAGCTACAAAAAAAAAAAAAAAACAGAAACAGGGTAAAATAGCTATTATAAAAACAGAAACAGAACAGAACAGACAAATAAAAAAAAAGATCATCGGTTTCTGTTCTGTTTCTATTTTTTTGTATGAACAGAACAGAAGCAAGTGCTTTGAAAACAGAACACAAACAGAAAACAGAAACACTGTCAATGCTTATTCCTAACGCAAGGAAGGGTGCAACCTGATGGGCGGGTGGTCAACGTACTCTGAAACCAAGATGTTTGGGAACCAATAATGTGCCCACAAAGCATGATATTTTCTTGTTTTTTTTTTTTTTATTTACCTCTCGTGTTTTTAGTTTTTATTTTTGGTTTATACATTCTGTTTTGAAAAAGAAAAGAAAAGAGCAATGCAGAAATTTAAAGAACAGTATACTGCAGTTAAGGCGTTATTGCAGCGCTAAGTCACCAGAAACAGACAAAATGTTAGACTTTGCTTTTACATCTCACTATCCTTGAAGCGCTTACGTTGGCACCATCTACCCATGAAACACCAGAAGTTTTCATAGGAGACACAAAGACAAAACACACACAAAAAACAAATGTTTTATGATGGACTTTGAAAACAGTATATGAAAATTGTTTTACGTGATTTTACTTAATAACTAATTATTTTTTTTTTTTCTCTTTCTCTAAAATATAAGCTGAGAAAACAGATCCCTAAGTATTTCACTGCAGCCCTGTGGTTAGAAAAACTGATGTCTGAATTTTAAAATACTATTCAAAGAGAGAACTAGCGCTTAAGTCGGCATATTTGCATTTTACATTTCACACCCGCTCGCTTGACTTTGCAACTAGGGCATCCAGCTCACGTATGTAGGCATGTTTCGTTTTGCTTTTGTTCTTTTTAGTGATAATTTTAAGCATTTTGAACCTATAAATTTCTCATTAGTTCTTGTCTAGCTTAAAAATTTTAAATTTTCTTTCACAGATCGGTCGAATTGGGAATGTTCAAGTGGTGAATCTTCAAACCCCAGAATGTTCATATTGCGGAAGCTGTGTCTTATATACTGGGACTCCAATCCACGAGCTTATGCACGCCATTGGTTTCTATCATGAGCAGTCTCGATGGGATAGAGACGACTATGTAACAATTTTTGAGGAAAACATTGATGCAGGTATATCAAAAACTGGATGAGCTTAGAATCCATACCTAGCTCTTTTATAGGCCCTGCTACATATAGTACAATGTATCTCCCTATTATTTTGTATTAAGGAACCTATGAACAATTTTAGGGGGGGGGGTCTGCAGATTTCTATGTAAGCTTTTGTTTTGTCATATACTTCCTACCTTCTCCAAGACTTAATTCCACAAAATTTTAATGCAATTAATACATTGATGAATTTCAATGATTCTGGCTGCTTTTTCTTTTTTTATTCAGTGTCTTCTCTCTTCTTGTAGAGTTCACTTCAAAAGGTTAGATCTTGTCTTTTTTTTTTTCTTTTTTTTTCTGAGCACTGAGGACGACTTGGCGGAGGTCTTCGTCAAAATATTTACTTAGTTTTCGTTTTCATACTTTGCTACTGGCTGATAAAATCCTCGTTTTTTTCTCACCTAGTTGATTTTATTTTTCATTTATTATATCCTTTCTTTTCTTTGTTTCATACGCCATGTATAGCCAGTGTGGTCTTAGAATATAATGGTGGGGGAGGGGGGTTGAGTCATCCCAAGAGACATAGTAACTGGATCTTTCAACTATGGCAAAGAAAATGGTTATCACAAAATTTTGATCGGATGACTTTGGGGAAAAAAGGTTATGGGCAGTTGCCCTCCAATTTTTTTTATCACTTAAAATGATCACTACAACTATTTGTTTTCTTTCAAATGAGCTCTCTCCCGATCATCCTGGAGCATTGATCTTACAGGATCTACCTAGAAAAAAAACAGACGATTTTGGGATAAAAGAGCCGTGGGAGGGGCCTAGTTGCCCTCTAATATTCTTGGTCGCTTGAAAAGGGCACTAGAATTTTTTTTATCACTTAAAAAGATCACTACAACTATTTGTTTTCTTTCAAATGAGCTCTCTCCCGATCATCCTGGAGCATTGATCTTACAGGATCTACCTAGAAAAAAAACGGACGATTTTGGGATAAAAGAGCCGTGGGAGGGGCCTAGTTGCCCTCTAATTTTCTTGGTCGCTTGAAAAGGGCACTAGAATTTTTTTTTCCGTGATAATGAGCCCTCTACCGATGCTCTAGGCCCAATGGGTCGGTACGATCACCCTTGGGGAAAAACAACAAATAAGCACGCATTCCTGATTTTTTTTCTAACAAAAAGTACATAGTTCCACTCTTTTGCAGTTGTTAGCTTGAAACCTCTACAGTACAGTTCTCTGATACGCTGAATCTGACGATTAAATTTTTATTAAGATTCCTGGATTTTTTTTTGTGTCTGTGGGGGGGCCGGGGATCCCCGCTTTTCAATAATCACACAAATTCTCTCAGGTGCTTAGCGCTTTATGGGTCAAATTAAACTTAACAAATTTTATATACCTACAAAATTGCAAAAGTCTGTAGCCATTACTATTTCCTTTCCTACACCAAATTTACCTACGCTAGGATGCCATCTATCACTATTTCTACCAGCCTGGGTGTTAAAATCTCCTAGTAAAAACACCATATTTCTACCTGGTACTCTGTCTATTTGCTCTTGTAACTGTAAATAAAATTTATCTGAGTCACTAGTATCGCCATCAGTTTGCCCTGCGAATATGACTATAATAATGATAATTAATAATTTATTTGTTACCCGCTTGTTTTGACAACTTAAGCGAAGTAAAAACATTAAGGAAAGAAAAACAAAATAACACAAACAACACAATCAACACAGTCTAATCAAACGATGGTAAGGACCCAAGCGTTGACAGGTCTCAGCACCTAATCTAGCATATCATGTCTGCCAGGAAAGGGCACTTGTTTGGTTAGTCTTACCACTCAAAAAGAATTAATGGTACTAATCAGGACTCCCAAAGAGTACTTCTTTGAAAAACAAAGGACTACCTTCCAAAAATTTTCGTGCATGTTGCACTTCACACAACACTTGCACGTGATTCCACAAATGATTTCTTTGGGTTTTCACAAAGTAATAGCTTTGTTTATTTTGCATGTGTTTGAAATAAGTTTCTGATCTTCATTTCTTCTGAGTTGTTGCAAAACGGTCTATTACCATCAAAGTGTTGCTTAGGGTTGGCCAGCCGAGGTTAGTTCTAAATTACGCCGATCATACGTTCCAATGCTCTGAACCTAACACAAATAAAGATGCGTCCGTTTAGCGTCCCGGCATTTCACCATAACATAATTTGGTCATCGTTCTTTTTTTTTGCCATAGATTCTGTCATTACCAAGACTGTCGTAGGACAACACGTCATCGGTTCTTTCTGCCAGCAACAATCTGTAATTGTTTTCTTTTGTCATTGGATAAACTGTTATTGTTTTTCTTGTCATCAGAAAAACCCTCATTATTTTTCTATCGGACAAATTGTCACCGTTTTGGTCCCACTTGACGAATGGTCACTGACTTTCATTGCCATCAAAAACAGCAACGTCGTTTTATACTTCATCGAATAAATCGTCATTAATTTTTCTTGCTATAAAATAATGCTATTGTTTTATTTATCCTTGTAAAAACTGTCATGGCTACACCAACCATTTTCCCCATTGAATCGATGGCATGTTTCTGACAACCCTTGTGGGTTTGCTAATAATGCGCTTTTAAGACAATCAATACCTTAAGGAATCACCCGAATCACCCTAATCTCGTCTATTACAAGTATTTTTAGTTTGTGTGGCCAAACTATTGAGAATTAGTTGGGCGGTCTTGCCCTAACTTTTATAGCTTAGATAAGAGATCAGAATAAACGACAAACAAGAGCTAAGAGCTCATATGGCACTTGTGATGAGGCAAGAAGAGCTAATAGCCAAGAGCTCATATGGTATGAGCTCTAACAAAATTCTAAGAATTAATAGATTGATTTAAAGGAAAATCAAAGGCTTAATGCCGGTCAGGATTTAAAATAAGAGCTCTGAGTCACAATGTCCTTCTAAATATCTAAATTCATTAAGATCCGATCACCCACTCGTAAGTCATAAATACCTAATTTTTCTAATCTTTCCTTTTCCTTTAGCCCCCCCCCCCAGATGGTCGAATCTGGATAAACAACTTTAACAAGTCAATTTGTGTAGCTCCCTGACACGCCTACCAATTTTCATCGTCCTAGCACGTCCAGAAGCACCAAACTCGCCAAATCACTGAACCCCTCCCCCCCAACTCCCCCAAATAGAGTGAATCCAGTACGGTTATGTCAATCACGTATCAAGGACATTTGCTTATTCTATCCACCAAGCTTCATCCTGATTCCTCCAGTCCAAGTGTTTTCCAAGATTTTCCCCTCCAACTTCCCCCAATGTCACAGGATCTGGTCGGAATTCAAAATTAGAGCTTTAAAGCACAAGATCCTTTTAAATATCAAATTTCATTAAGATCTGGTCACCCTTTCATAAGTTACAAATACTTCAATTTTCAAAATTACCCCCCTCCCCCCAACTCCACCAAAGAGAGCAGATCCGGTCCGGTTATGCAAGTCACGCATCTTAGACAGGTTTTTATTCTCCCCATCCAGTTTCATCCTGATCTCTCCGCTTTAAGTATTTTCTAAGATTTCTGGTCCCCTCAGCTGCCCCCCCCTCAATGACGCTGGATCTGGTTGAGATTTAAAATGAGAGACCTGAGTTACGAGGTCTTGCTAAATATGAAGTTTCGTGAAGATCCGATCACTCCTTCGTAAGTTAAAAATACGTCATTTGGTCTAATTTTTCAGAATTAACCCCCCTCCCCAATAGAAAGGATCCGTTCTAATTATGTAAATCAGGTATCTAAGACTTCTGCTTATTTTTCCCACCAAGTTTCATCCCGATCCCTCCAATCTAAGCGTTTTCCATGATTTTAGGTTCCCCCACCCCAAACTCCCCCCAGTGTCACCAGATCCTGTCGGGATTTAAAATAAGAGGTTTGAGACACGAAATCCTTCTAAATATCAAATTTTATTGAGATCTGATCACCCGTTCGTATGTTAAAAATACCTCATTTTTTTAATTTTTCAGAATTACCCCCCCCCAACTACCCCAAAGAGAGCGGATCCTTTCCAGTTTCCCCTCCCCCAGATTTCAGGTTTCCCCTCCCAGCTCCCCCCCAATGTCACAAGATCCGGTCGGGATTTAAAGTAAGAGCTCTGAGACACAATATCCTTCTAAATATCAAATGTCATTGAGATCCGATCACCCGTTCGTAAGTTAAAAATACCTCATTTTTCTAATTTTTCAGAATTAACCCCCCCCCCAACTACCCCAAAGAAAGTGAATCCGTTCCGGTTATGTCAATCATGTATCTAGGACTTGTGCTTATTTTTCCCACCAAGTTTCATCCCAATCCCTCCACTCAAAGTGTTTTCCAAGATTTTAGGTTTACCCCTCCCAACTCCCCCACCAATGTCACAGGATCTGGTCGGATCCCCTTCCAAACATCACATTTCATTAAGATCTGATCAACCGTTCGTAAGTTAAAATTACTTCAATTTTTCTATTTTTTCTGAATTAACCGACCCCCCCACTCCCCCCCAGATGGTCAAATTGGGAAAAAAACGATTTCTAATTTAATCTAATCCGGTCCCTGATACGCCTGCCAAATTTCATCGTCCTAGCTTACCTGGAAGTGCCTAAAGTAGCAAAACCGGGACCAACAGACAGACAAAACGACAGACAGACATACCGACAGACCGACAGAATTTGCGATTGCTATATGTCACTTGGTTAATACCAAGTGCCATTAAAAACTAAAAGCCGACACCTACCTCCCCCGGAATCTTAAAAAAAATCATTTAACTTCTCCGGTTTTGTGCCAGAGATTGAGATATTCAGATATAATGAAACTCGCATCATTAGAAAGTGTAAATTTTGTTTTTTCGATTGAACGGAGCAGAAATTTATTTTTTAAATTCAGGAATAAATTTACAGCTTTTTAAGTTTCCTGTTGTGTTAAATACCTTGATTGAAGTCTTTGCAAACACAGAATATAAATTATTTATGCTATAGACACATTGATTAGGCAGCGTTTCGTATAACAATTAGCAAAAGATTACAAGTTTACTTTGCTTTAAACTAACCTCTCGTTAGCTTTTCGGACTGTTGACACATCTAAGATCCCATATCAGTTTATGCCCAAATTGCTTCAGAATCTTCCTGTAGTAATGAGAAAATTTGCCAAAGGACCCTTTGTCTTTGATGCTGTTAGCCGACGCTGAGGATCGCAACATGACATTTTTGGTATCGAACATCCTTAATGAGTTTCAACGTCTTCTTTTTATCTCTATTTCTTTTACTATTATTTCTATTTGTTTTATCTCTACTTCTTTTTAACCATTTCTCTTGGCTAAGGCGTGGTCTTTGTGAGGACTTTTTCTGCTGGTCCTTAGACTGACTTGACTTTCCTATAAGGCGTTGGGAATTCACAGGCTAAAGTCAAAGGACTCAGAGAAAATTTATGGACATTAATCGATTGAATTGTACTTATGGAGGGGAGGGGGAGCCAATTTAAAAGATGATATTCTGATGCTTGTTATATAGCTCTCTAGAAAAAGGAGAAACACGAGAGGCTAGTAAACATTGTTATTAGTTACATTGTTATTACAAACATTGTTATACACGAGAGGCCTTTCAAACATTGTTATTAGATACCTAGAATATAAGGATAACAAGGAATTAGCGAAGCATGTTGTTGCTTGTTGTTCTCTTCTTAAGGAGAATTAAATAAAAAAACAACAACATATTTTTCAACTGAAAGTAAGGGATACCATTAAAACTTTAAACGAGCAGAAATTATTAAGTATATGAGGGGTTCACCTTCTCGTCAACACCTCGCTTTTTACGTTAAAGTTCGAATTTTGTTCCAATTCTTTAAGAATGGCCCCTGAATCACAAAGGCCGTTTATTTAAAATAAATAGCTCTTTTGAAAGTACTAAAAAAAGTTTAGCGTAAAGAGCGAGGTATTAATGAGGGTACAAACCCCCTCATAAACGTAAGAATTTCTGTTCGTTTTAAGTTTTAATGTTGCTCTTTACTTTCAGTTGAGAAAAACTAGTTTTTTCACTTGTTTTTATTTAATTTCTGATGATTTTTTGAATAACGCCTTCCCCCCGAACCTCTACTAGAAAAATCCCTCGAAAACGTCTGTATACTTCTCAATAACCGATACTATATGTAAATAATGGGCAAAGCTTATAACTTGCAGCTCTTTTCCGTGGACTGTTGGGGATTAAGTCATCCTCCAAGCTATAGTTATTAGATTTTTCACTATGCTGTACAAAATAGCTATCTCAAAATTTGATTCGTTGACTTTGAAAAAAATGAGCGTGGGAGGGGGCCTAATTGCCCTCCAGTTTTTTGGTCATTTACAAAGGCACTAAAACTTTTAATTTCCGTTCGAATGAGCCTTCTTGTGATATTCTAGGAACAGTGGGTCGATACGATCAACCCTGGGAAAAAAAAACAAGCAAAAAAAAACAACAAAAAAACACGCCTCCGTGATACTTCTTCTGGCAAAAAATACAAAATTCCCTATTTTCGCAGCTAGGAGCTTGAAACGTCTACAGTACGGTTCTCTGATGCGCTGAATTTGATGGTGTGATTTTCATTAAGATCCCTTGAGACTCATTAAGAATCATTAAGATTCTTTTAGGGGTTTTTTCCCCTTTTTACGAAAATAAGGCAAATTTTCTCAGTCTCGTAACTTTTGATGAGTAAGACTAAACTTAATGAAACTTGTAGATTTAAAATCAACATAAGAATACAAATCTTTTAATGTACATATCTATTGGTACCAAAATTCCGTTTTTTAGAATTTTGGTTACTATTTAACCGGGTTGCTCCTTACTTACGGTTGGTTACCACAAACAGTTTGATATATACATGATAAATGAAAATTCCCTAGATGATGATGATAGTGAAGTGACAAGCTCACCAGTAGATGGAATAGAAACTTGGCAAAAATCAATGATTCCTGGATGTTGAAGTTGGTTCATTGCAATTATCAAGCAGTCATGAAGAGATTTTAGAAATCCAGACATGCTGGCTAGATGATACTCTCATCGACGCCAACAAGAATTTATTGAGGGAAAAATATCGTCATGGCCTTATAAGCACTACGTTAGCCTTGGCTGATAAGTTCAATACTAAAAATTAGATTGATTGAATAAAATACGCGACTATATCGTCAGAAAACATTGGTTTGCTTCAACAAATGTCAACGGTATTGTGGAGATATATCACAGTTTGAAGTTTTCCAAGTTGAATGATGGTACAAGGCAGCTGTTTACTCTATATAATGTTTTTAATGAATAATCTAATATCAAGGTTGCTTCTGTGCAAAGTCAAAAATGGGAGTGACTGAATTTGCAGTCCCTGCAGTCACCCACACTGCAATTCTAGTGGGTTATCCCATAGGCAAAGCTCACATAACATGAAAAATCTCAGTCACCTATTTGCCTGTAAATCCTGTGGACGCATGGTCGGTCGTAAATCAGAAAACATTAGTTTGCTTCAACAAATGTCAACTGTATTGTGGAGATCTATCACAGTTTGAAGTTTACCAGGTAGAATGATGGTACAAGGCAGCTGTTTGCTCCATATAATGTTTTTAATGAACAATCTAATATCAAGGTTGCTTCTATGCAAAGTCAAAAATGAGAGTGACTGAATTTGCAGTCCCTCCAGTCTCCCCCACTGCAATTCTAGAGGGCTTTCCCAAGGCAGCTGTTTACTCTAATATGTGAATTATATGTCTAATATGTGAATAAAAAACATTACTCTAATAATATTTTTAATGAATAATCTAATATCAAGGTTGCTTCTGTGCAAAGTCAAAAATGGGAGTGACTGAATTTGCAGTCCCTGCAGTCACCCACACTGCAATTCTAGTGGGTTATCCCATAGGCAAAGCTCACATAACATGAAAAATCTCAGTCACCTATTTGCCTGTAAATCCTGTGGACGCATGGTCGGTCGTAAATCAAAAAAACTTTAGTTTGCTTCAACAAATGTCAACTGTATTGTGGAGATCTATCACACTTTGAAGTTTACCGAGTTGAATGATGGTACAAGGCAGCTGTTTGCTCCATATAATGGTTTTAATGAATAATCTAATATCCAGGTTGCTTCTGTGCAAAGTCAAAAATGGGAGTGACTGAATTTGCAGTCACTGCGATTACCCCACCGCAATTCCATTGGGCTTTCCCATAGGCAAAGCTCACATAATATGAAAAATCTCAGTCGCCCATTTGCCTGCAAATCCTGTGGACGCATGGTCGGTCGTAAATCTTTGAATCATTTTTGGTCTCTAGTAGTCTTCCAATGGCTCCCAGAATGGATAGAATATTTGAATTACAACTAATCTATAAGTATCTACCTTAGTTCTGCCCTCTATGATAGACTATAAATAGATGATAGACTATTTTCAAGAATTGAAAATAATAATTTTTTATTCAACTCTGAAAAAGTTATGCCAGCTTTGCCTCTCACGGAGACTATTTGTCTTGACTTTACTACAATTAGTCCAGTTTCTCAAGTCTTTTATCACTTCCACCAAGTTGATAATTCAAATTTGAATGGTTCTTGTAGGCAAAACGGGGAACTAGTACATTTTCAAACATTCTGAGTTTTGCCTATTGGGAAAGTCCAGCAGAATCGCAACGGAATTGCAAAAGCAATTGTTATTTGCTATTGCCTTTGCAGCATCTTTGGTCTACAAAAAAGTGACCCCACTAAAGAAACGTAGTAACAACATAAGTTGAGAAAATGCCTATCAAAGGTATTTAAGGAGGAGGCATTTATCCATTTCCGTCCCTTAAAAGAAGAAAGAAGCAAAAGGATGGAAAATACATACCATTGTAAATCGGATCATTATGTAAACAAATAATCTGATGTGTTGAACAAATAATGTCTTGAATAATCCAGATGCTTGAACCGCGGTTAACGGCTATAAAATAATCCAAATAAATAAATCCCAGCAAAACTCAACTCCTTCACTCAATATGTAGTTTAGTTTAAATACCAATTAAAGGCTTGAAGTCAAAGATAGTGCTCCATGTGAGCTTGACTTCAAAAGTAAGTTTAGTATAAACGAATAAGCATAGATAGATAGATAGATGGATACATGTTTATTTACAACAAGAAGTAAACCATATTAACAAACAGCACAAATGCCTAATGGCATACTTAAGCGCGCTGTATATCACCAAAAAAAAAGACAAACGAAAAAACCGTCATCACTTCAGCTTAAACTAATGTGCACTTCTTACGGAAATCAAACTTCATCAATCACAACGGAAAATATTACGGGAGACCAGCAACATGATTTCTTAATAGCTTCAGAAATTGAATTCTATCATTGCAATTTCTCATAGCTATTGGGATTAAATTTCAAACTTTCGGACCAGTATGACGCAAACTAAATGTCGCTCGCACTGTTAGCCTAATTTCAAAAGAAAAATCAGAACTATGAGATGTTGGGTAATTGTGGAATTGTGAATTTGTCGGGAATAATCTTGGGAAATTTAGTGACAGTTGTCCAAAAACATAATTATGGCAAATATTAGAAATGACAATAAAATGATGTTGATGAACAGAAAAGAAACCAGAACAGCCATAAAGATGGCTAACTGAGGATCTATTATTAATATTAAAAGTTGATCTAAGGGATTTATTTTGTAGAATTTGAAGAGGTTTAAACGTGGAAGGAAAAGTTGATGCCCAAACAGAAACACAATAAAGAATATATGGATTAACAAAAGAAAAATATATTGTCTTTAAAATATCCCTTGGTAAAAAATGGCGTAAACGAGAAAGAATGCCGATATTTCGCGAGATTTTAGAGACATTGTTTTCACATGTTCGCGGAAAGACAGATTTTCATCCAAAATTATTCCAAGATATTTAAATTGATCAACACGTTTTAGTACCCTATCATTTATATAAAGAGAAAACTGTTCTGTTTTCTGAGAACTAGATCGAGAAAACAGCATATATTGACATTTCTTCTCATTTAACGAAAGTAAATTTCTGGCGTACCAATCCCCTGCAGATAAAAGTGTGTTATTAAGATTATGAAAAATTATGGATAAATCAGCATGGGATGCAAAAACAACAACATCTGCAAACATTACAATTTTACAAGGCGGTAATACATTGGGCAAATCATTTATAAACAGAAGGAATAAGGTTGGTCCAAGGACAGATCCCTGAGGGCCCCCATAACTTGTCAAAAAACTTCCTGAACGGATACCATGACATTCAATTATTATTTTTATATAATATTAATTTTCAATATTAATTTTATCATGACATTCAAGTTTTATATCCGTAAGATAAGTTTTAAAAAAATTTAAGGATTTTGAAGCAAAACCATATTTGTGGAGTTTCATTAACAACAGACGATGGTCAACTTTGTCAAAGGCCTTGGCGACATTAAGAAATACCGCCAACGCATACTGATCACTGTCGATTGCATCATTTATCTCAAGCAGAAGTGGATGAATCGTCAACTCCGTTGATTTCCCTTTAATGAAACCAAACTGAGAAGGATGAAAAATATTTTCCCCCAATTAAATAATTATGGAGTGGATGTAGTAGTAGTAGTATTAATTTATTAACCAAAGGAAATAACACAGACAAAATCAATCGGTAGCACACCAAAAGCGTTGCTTGCGAGGGTGTGTTACTAACAAAAAGAACAAAAAATAGAAGAAAAAAAGAACGAAAACAGAAAAACAATGAGTTTATCTAAAATGAGCAGAAAGGTGAAACCGTGTACCGAGAAAAAAAAAATCATATAAATAATTCATACATAATCAAACAACATAATATCATGATCCCGAAGCAAAAAAGGAAAACAAAAGAAAAAAACAATAAACAATTATTTTCAATACTAAATCAATCAATCTCAATCTATTTCAAAGGTATACCTACCAAGAAACCCCACACGCAGCACGGCCTTAAATTGATTAATGGGCAATTCTTTAATATTTGGAACAAGCTTATTCCATAGCTTAGCCCCTCTATAAATAATTGAAAAAGCAGTCCTACTTGAAACTAGGCGAGGAACCTCAATATCTCCACTTGTTCGAGTTCTATGATCATGAATATTAGACCTATCCCGAAAACTTCCTGTAAAACATTCTGGAACGCACCCATAATGGTACTTATACATAAAAACCAGTGTATAAAAATCACGCAATCCGGCTGCAGGCATTATATTTATCATACTATACATTGACCTGACCGAATCCCGGTTCCCTATTCCACAAAGTGATCTAATGGCATTATTCTGCAGTACGCGGATTGGGCGAAGTATTGAGGGGAATGTCCCAAGCCATACAGACGAGCAATACAAAATATACGGATGAATCAGAGAAAAATATAATAACCGTATAACATTTGAAGGAAATAAATGTTTTAGTTTACGGATAATCCCTAAATTCCGCGATAATATTCTACTTATAGCTTTTACATGGCACTTAAATGATAAAATTTCGTCAATAATAATCCCAAGGTACTTAACGGACTTTGACCGTTTAACAATTCCCTTCGGTGTAGCTATTTCCATAATCCAAGGATAATAATTTGGGGACCGTGAAAAAATAACAAAATTTGACTTATTTATATTTAGGTCAAGGCGGTTTATCTTCAACCAAAGACATGTCATAGTCATTGCTGCATTAATTGTTGAGGTAAGTTGTTGTTCAGTTGAGGCAACACACATCAATGTCGCATCATCAGCAAATAAGGGTGTAGTGATCCTGGTTCCCGAAGGTGCGGGATTCACTATATCCCCTATTCTAGAAGTAGTTGCAACAGCATTTGGCAGATCATTTATAAAAATCAAAAAAAGAGTAGGCCCTAACACAGAACCCTGGGGGATACCATATTTAACAAGACTCTTACTTGAAGAAAATCCATTAATGTGAACATAATGCTCTCTATTTTGGAGATAATCACAAATCAAAGCTAAAGTAACCCCTCTTAGTCCATAAAATTCACATTTTCGAAGTAGTAATTGGTGGTCAACAGTGTCAAATGCCTCAACCAAATCAAGAAACAGACCCGCTACTTTAAGCTTATTATCAAGAGCTCCATTGATCATCGAAGTTATATATGATAATGCCATCTCTGTGGTTCTCCCTTTTCTGAAGCCAAATTGAATTGGATTTAACAGATTATGCAGTTCCAAATGATCATAAACTCTAGTGTTAATACACTTTTCAAGCAGTCGAGAAATAACGGGTAAGACTGAGATAGGCCGATAATTTCCTAGATCATTCTTATTACCGCCTTTAAAAACAGGGGTAATCTTAGCAATTTTCAAGCAATCAGGAAACGTTCCCCGTTTTAAGCACAAATTAATGAGAGAAGTAAGAATATCAGCAACATAAGGAAACGCTATTTTCAACACCAGAAGATTGAGTGAATCACTACCTGCCGATGTATTTTTCATCCCAAAGATAATTTTCTCTACTTCATCACAAGAGAAGGGTCTCATATACATAGAAATATCAATTGGAGTCTTCATAAAAAACTCCAAGGGAGGATCATCATCAGAAGATACTATACGGGAAGATAAATCTACGCCAATATTAGCAAAATGTTTGGAAACAGCATTACATATCTCTTCGGGTTCCTTCGTTGGTAGGCCATTCTGCATTACTACTTCATCGGGAATAATAGAGTTCTCTGTCGATATCACACTTTTAATTATTTTCCATGTTTTTGCAGGGTTACCACAAGTCTCAGTGAATTTATTTACGAAATATTTTTTTTTGCATTTCTCAGTAATTTATTCAGGGCATTTCTATAATTTTTATAAATTCTTTAAGCAGATCGGATCATTTCCATTATTTATGGCATTCTTATAAAGTTTATCTCTTTTATTAATACAGCGCAACAAGCTAGGCGACATCCATGGTTTCTTAGGATTATTTTTCCTTGATGACGAACGAACCATTATAAATGTTTTTGTCACTAACAAAATTAGTTTATCGTAAAATCTTTGAAAACTCGTATTTATATCATCCGTAAGGTCTATTAAATTATTCCAATCAACTTCTGCAATTGCCTGCTTAAATTTTTGAAGGTTACTCTGGCTAAATACGTGCATTGGACTCTTAGGAATTATTGTTGCTAACTTTTGGGGAATACAGAGATCAAATCTTGTTGAAATCCCAAAATGATCGGATACATCTGTAATAATAACTCTTGGAGCTGAAAAAAACAAATTTGAAAAAATATTGTCAATTAGCTTTGATGATGAGGTGGTTATGTGCATATATTTATAGTTGGAAATAAACCATAGGACATACAAAGCCGCAAAAAATCCATAGAAACACTCGCATCAAGCTCACTTAGGTCAATATTAAAATCCCCGAGCATCATAAATGGATGTGAACTAGTTGCTAGTTTCTCCAGCTGCTTATCCAAAAGATCCATAAAGATTGGTATGGAGCCAGATGGCGGCCTATACAATATAATAACAAATGCATCTTTAGGTTTCAGCCTAAGCTGAAGAATAAATGGTTCAAAAACCATTTCCTGGTATACTACTAAGTCATTTCTTACCAAAACCTCAATATCGCTTCGAATATATGCACCGTTTCCTCCATGTTGTCGAAACTGTCGATTCCTATTATAGAAATTATATCCTGGTATATTTAAAAGAGCGGAGTTGTGGTCATTCAGCCAGGTTTCAGTAAGACCGATGACCTGGAAAACGGAAAGATCACATACTTCATTTAAAAAATTAAACGAAGAATTTAATCCTTGGCAATTAAGATGGAAAACATTGAGGCCTCTCGCATCTCCATACTCAGATTGGATTCCATCTTTAAACAAATATTTGGAACTAACAGATCTATAATGCCCTGCTACCCCAATGTCATAACTCCGATGTAGCTGCTCCGTAAATATACCCCCAAAATCTACATTAGAAGCTTCCAAAGTATTAAGACGGATACTGCTCCGGGAATGACGATCATAATTATCCATTGTCATTAAAAACAAAATAAATCTCGGTACATGGTTTCAATAAACATAACAAACAGACACAAAAAAGAAAAACAAAAATGATCCACATAATAACACAAATAAGAAAAATAACAGGCCATGAAAATATTGCCTATAACCCGTTCATATAAAGCTCAAGCTTCTAACACAACGGCTCATAACTTAATGATAAGCACACATCACAATATCATAAGAATACTTAAAAACTAACTTAACAAGACTTCAATAAGACTTGATCACCAAAATACATAAGTTACGGTATCAACAGATTCTTTGCATTGTACCAAAGCACTTTCGCTACAGTGTTATCTTTTTTTACACAAATAACAGGGGGTAAGGTAGGGGGTACCAAGAATTCCACTCCTTTATCCACTAGACATTTACGGATGGCCAGGAGTTCCTTGCGTACAATACGCACACGAGGCGTAACGTCATCACCAATAAAAATATTATTATAAGTGCTGAACTTTTTCCCTTTAAGTTTCTTCGCATTTTTCAGAAGAGAAAATCGAACTTGCGTATTATCCACTTTAATTTTAACGAACTTTTTAGAGCACTGGATAATACTAAACGACGGCAAATTTTCGCTATTTAATGATAATCCTATTACCATCACTTCTTTAATCAAAGACTCAGCATCCTCAAATGGTACTTCATTCAATCCCCAAAATAATACATTGCACTCATTACTGCGATTTTCCTCCACAAATGATTGGCTGACTACTGAATTTATTTCCTCTTTACACTTATTAATAATGTCCGTTTGGCCCTCCACAATATTCTTCAAAATCCGAAGTTCCGATTTAACTGATACAAGTTCATTCTCCAGCATATTATTTTTATTTTCAATCGTTGTAACACGATTAGTCACTGCACTAATATCTGATTTTAACTCCAAGAAATTATGTTGGAGCGCCTCAATGTTTGTATTTATGGATTGGACCATTTCCAGTATTTTAATAATATTTTCAGCATTAGTTCTCTGACAGTCAGTGAGAACGCTACCATCGGAATTATTTGTCGAATTCATCACAGGGTCCGATAAGTCCGCTTCTGTTCTGTTACGTTTACCGCTGCCTTTCTTTCCCATAGTAACAGTATGAAAATAAGACTATTCGCCTAATTTAAATGAACTATATTTACCCACGCTAGTTCCTAGCGTGCAATGAACATATGCGTTAAAAAGGAACGTCTTACACCAAAAGATATTTGCAAAAATACCTTGCATAAAACAGAAATCGCTGGCCAAAAATTACAGCAAGAAACTCCTTCTTATCCAATTATCAATTAAAGTTATTTCATGCTATCACGAGTATTCACAGAGTCAAAACATTACATAACACTATCTTTTCCAAAAGTTTACTAAACACTGATAAAAGTGATATACCTCTATAATTTGAAGGATCACTATTAATTCCGCCTTTATGTAGTGCAATAACATTGGCTTTCTTCAACAAATCAGGAAAGACTCCCTGCACAAATGACAAGTTATATATGTGTGCAAGTCATGGGGCAACATCAGTTGCTACCTGCTTTAATATTCGAGTAAAACAACCAAAGTCATCAGACGAAGAACTATTTTTAAGCTTCACGATAATTGTTTTCACATGTTGGGGCGTCGTTTCAGAAAAATCAAAAGGGTTTTTCAGTTTGATGATCATTATCAAAAGAAATGGTAGGGTCATTTAACAATGGAGAAAAAAAATCCGATGTAAGCTATTTTCCTACTGAATAAAATAATCTCCCAAAACATTCAGGATTTCTTTACGGTCAGTTACCTTCCTTCCATCAACTTCCAGGCAATCAACACTAGATCTAGATTTATGGCTAGGTCGAATTCTTTCATTAATCAACTGCCAAATTTTTTCATATCTGACTTATACTGAATAAACTTATCTTTATAATATGTTGTCTTTGCATATCTAACAATCGAATTTAACTTATTTCTATATGCTCTATATTCTTCAAAAGAGGCATCACTTGGAAAATACCTCTTATATTTTATATTCTTATACTTAATTGAAATAAAAAATCCATCGGTAATCCAATTTTGTTTGAATATTTCCCATGCATAAACTTAGTTGTAGTAGCCTCCTCTCTGAGCCGTGTCATATCAGAAATAAATTTAGAAAATGCAACATTAACATCATTTGAACCGTAAAGTAGACTCCAATCGTTACTATTAATTAGTTCACGTAGTAGCTTAAAATCAATCCACTCATATTGTTTATGTGAAGTATCATCTCTAGCATTCCAAACGTGTATTAACTCTCCCTAAATCAAGAAGAACACTCACCAGGAGAAGGTCTGACATATCAGATAAAATTACAGAGGCTTTCAGTGCTTTAACTGCATTAACAGAAAAAAATATATTATCAATCAGTGTAGCTGCAGTATTTGCAACTCCAGTTGGGAGAGAAGCTCTTGGAAGAAAACCAGCACACAGTATAATATTCAAAAATTCCTTATGAGTACTAAGATCTAAATGCAGTAAATCAAAATTGAAGTCCCCTGATATAATAACTGGTTTGTTTGACTTGCCAAATTTTAAAAGAGCCGACTCGAAAACCTCGAAAAAACTTTTTGGGTTACTCGATGGAGGACTATATACTGAAACAAATATAAACGAATCACCACTCGTAGGGTTAATTTCCACAAATAGCGTTTCACATAAACCCTCTTCCCCTGATATCTCCTCTTTTACATTAAAAGACCAATCCTGGTGAATACAGATCACCTGTATACCTCGTGCATTCAATTTCCTATTGCGAGACACACTTTTCATCATAGGAACCTCGAACATAGACATAGGTGAAGAACTAGACAAAAACATTTCACATATGGCCACAATACCTTTTGGACTAGATGATAGCAAAAAATTGGGTTCATTATACGTACTCTGTAAACCTTGAACATTAACATGAAGCACTGCGACTGGGATTTTACATCTGTCGGGCTCACACTCTAAAATGCCTTCTGAAGAAAAATCACAGTCTGGTAAATTTTTAGCATAAGGCACATCTTTATTACCACCAATAGACGTATTGAAAATCGCATCTAATTTTAAACGGGAATCCAAGAAAATCTGGAAGCGGTCCCTACTTCACAGTCACAAGGAAAACAAGAAACTACCATTTATTTATGCTATCGACGGCTCGTTAGCGAAATCATGGATTTCAATCACATCACTAATCGATTTGCAAGGAATATTTTGCGAGCCACTTTTCACATAAATAACTCCTCTCATGGTCCACACGTTCTTCTTGTCAAATTTGTTGCGCGCTAGTTTGAAAACTTCCTGCCTTTCTTTGGTGAGGGCCTCGTTGACAAAAATAAGCAAACCTTTGAGCTTTTTTCGATTCCGCAAGATTTTGACAGATGTCACTTCAGACACAAAGCTAAGTTCAACTGGTACCTGAGACTGATCAAAAGACCCTAAACGCCTTACAGTCTTGAGCATAGTATTATTAAGATGTAGTCCCATATGTGCATTCAGACGATCTAAGACTTTGTCGCCTAGAGTAGGTAGGTCCCAAGTGGTCGTTTCAATCCCAGAAACAATGATATTGTTAAAAAGAGAAGTCTGGCTAAGATCATCGAGTTTAGTTTCTAGTTTTTGAATTTTAGCACCATTTTGGGCGATTTTGCACTTCAAATCATTAAGACATTTCTCAATTTGATCGAATTTAGACTGGAACTGCAGTTCTATGGCTTTATACACAGCCTGTGTTATAGTGTCCAAAAATTCATTTCTAAACTGCTGTGGAGACACGGTGTCTAACTTCGCAAACTCATCATCTACCTGTTTTCTGATCTCATCTCCAATTCCCTCTCGCAAAGTCAACAGATCACTTTGTAGTGACAAAATTGAGTTCGATAAATCAATAGGTAGACCATCCGAATCCTTCATGCACAGCTTAATAGCCCTCTGAAAATTTTTTCGCCCATCGTTTAAAGCGTCAACATGCTTTGTTGCGTAACGCCAAATATTCTCTGACGTCACGATCTTAACTTCATCACTACAATAACAGGTAACTTCATAATTACAGCCAGTTGCGCAAGACCAACCAACTAGTTGGTTGCGCAAGCTGTCGAGATTTAAGCATGTGTGAGATGTAAGCACTTCTATAAATTCAAATGAGCACCATCTTTCATAACCTAAAAAGAAATTATGACCTTAAAAATAATAAACATATGCATTAAAGTTCGCGTGTTTTGTCCCCTTTTAAAACCAAGCCCTCACTCGTCACTTCTCTTTTGACCGTTCTTTGGGCATTTCCTTTGTTCTTTCTGCCAATACAGTGTTTGGAAGGACCGATTTCGCACAAAAAAATCAAACGTTTTCTATCGCTGCCACCTTCGAACGTAACCATGAGAAATCAGCCGATTTTTGTCAGAGAATCGGGGTTGGTATATTGAAAATTTCTGTAGTCAAAGTTGATTACAATTTATAGAATCTAGTTAAATGAAGCTTCAAATCAAGGCTGTGAAGTCAGAGTCTTAGTGAATTTTTGCTGAATGGAGTCGGAGTTGAAGTCCACATATTGAAAATGTCTGGAGTCGGAATTGAAATCAGAGTCGGTTATAATTTATAAAATCTAGTTAAATGAAGCTTCAAATCAAGGCTGTGAAGTCAGAGTCTTAGTGAATTTTTGCTGAATGGAGTCGGAGTTGGAGTCCGCATATTGAATATGTCTGGAGTCGGAATTGAAATCAGAGTCGGTTATAATTTATAAAATCTAGTTAAATGAAGCTTCAAATCAAGGCTGTGAAGTCAGAGTCTTAGTGAATTTTTGCTGAATGGAGTCGGAGTTGGAGTCCGCATATTGAAAATGTCTGGAGTCGGAATTGAAATCAGAGTCGGTTATAATCTATAAAATCCAGTTAAATGAAGCTTCAAATCAAGGCTGTGAAGTCAGAGTCTTAGTGAATTTTTGCTGAATGGAGTCGGAGTTGGAGTCCGCATATTGAAAATGTCTGGAGTCGGAATTGAAATCAGAGTCGGTTATAATTTATAACCGACTCCATAGGCCAGATCCCAAGTCAGGATAGGATAAAGAACTTCCCGGGCCGTTGCTGGTGCATAGGGTGTCGAATCGACGTTTTGGATGCTTGGTCTTTTTTACAGTTAGCAAGCCTTTAGCCAGACCTTACGGCAGCTGGAATCGATCCCTGGGTCCCGTGTTGTCAAGCAGAGCATATACCAAAGTATTATTCCCTAAGTCAAATGGACCAAATCTATTGAACAGATAAAAAAGAAAATTCCTTAATATTATATAATATTGTTCCTTAATATTAATTAAGGAATGGGTTGTCCCCTCCGCAATCCCTCGCTCTTTACGCTAAAGTTTTTAATTGTTTTAAAAAGTAGAACTGTGGCAAAGAGTCAAACTTTAGCGTAAAGAGCGAGGGATTGCGGAGGGGACAACCCATTTCATATACGGAGTAATTTCTGTTCGTTTTAAGTTTTAAAGTCGCTCCTTACTTTCAGTTAAAAAACTAGTTTTTTATCTAATTTCTGAACGTTTTTGAATTAATGCATGTTTTGGCTCCCCGCACAGAAATTATTAAAATGAAATCTGCATATTATTTCTTTTTTTTGGCTAAATGGCTTTCTCTTAGTTTTGATTTTAGTTTTCTCTTAGACGATTTTGAGAAATAAGGGGTGGGGAAGGAGCCCTGTTGCCCTCCAATTTTTCGGTTACTTAAAAAGGCAACTAGAACTTTTAATTTTTAACGAACGTTTTTATTAGTAAAAAATATACGTAACTTAAGAATTAACTTACGTAACAAACTTTTATATTCTTACTTTATTATGTATATGAGGGGGTTTGTCCCCTCGTTATTACCTCGCTCTTTACACTAAATCTTAAGTTTTGTCCCAATTCTTTAAGAATAACCCCTGAATCAGAAAGGCCGTAGAATTAATAGTTTAAATTACTAAAAATACTTTAGCATAAAGAGCGAGGTATTTATCTCCTCCTAAATACCTCGCTCTTTATGCTAAAGTATATTTAGAACTCCTCATATGCGTAATAATCTCTGTTCATTTTATGTTTTAATGCTACTCCTTACTTTCAATTGAAATACTCTTTCATGTTTATTTTTTCATTGTTTTTTTTTATAGTAATGCTAGAAAATCCCGCGCCCTTTTCATTGAATTTCTCTTCCCCCGTGACATATTCCTCCAAGGAAAGATCCTCCCACACAGTCCCCTCCCCTCAACCCCACCCCCAAACCAAAAAATCCCACTGAAAACGTCTGTACGGTTCCCAATAAACATTACTGTATGTAAACACTGGTCAAAGTTTGTAACTTGCAGCCCCTCCCCCAGGGATTGTGGGGGAGTAAGTCATCCCCAAAGATATAGTTATTATGGTTTTTGACTATGCGGAACAAAATGGCTATCTCAAAATTTTGATCCGTTGACTTTGGGAAAAAAATGAGCGTGGGAGGGGGCCTAGGTGCCCTCCAATTTTTTTGGTTACTTAAAAAGGGCACTAGATCTTTTCATTTCCGTTAGAATGAGCCCTCTCGCGACATTCTAGGACCACTTGGTCGATACGATGACCCCTGGGAAAAAAAAACAAAAAAACAAAACAAAACAAAAACAAATAAACACGCATCCGTGATCTGTCTTCTTGCAAAAAATACGAAATTCCACATTTTTGTACCACGAACTGTTTGAAAACCTACATAACAACTATACTGATTCTTTATATAAAATTAAATAAAAAAATAAGTTTTTTTAAATGAAAGTAAGAAGCGACAATAAAACTTAAAACGAACAGAAATTACTCCGTACATGAAAGGGGCTTTTCCTCCTCAACGCCTCGCTCTTTACGCTAAAGGTTGACTCTTTCTCTTAACTCTACTTTTTAAAACAGTAAAAAAACAGTAAAACAAATTAAAAAAACTTGTTTTTTTATTTAATTTCTGAATGTTTTTGAATTAATGCATGTTTTGATTTTGGCTCACCGCACATGAATAATTAAAACGAAATTTGCATTATTTTTTTTTTGATAAATGGCTTTCTCATAGTTTTTATACATAGTATTTTATTTAAGCTAGCCTGTCGCCCGCAAGGGGAGGGGGGCTTAAACACATGCTGAAACCTCAGCATCTGTTCAATAGTAGAAAAACAATTATATTTTTCCGAAGACCGATAAAATTAATGACAATTTGTCTGATGACAAATAAAAACGATGACAATGTGAAGGATGAAAAAAAAAATGATAGTTTGTCGGATGGAAAAAAAACTGATGACAAGTTTTCTTAATAATGAAAGAAAAATTTACAGCAAAAAAAAAAAAAAAAAAAAAAAACACAACCAAATTGTTTAGAGCAAAATATTATAAACCAAAGAAAACCAATGTAAATTCTCTTCAAACTACATAAAGAATATTTTTCGGTTGTTAAAATAAGGAGAAGCCATATCACGGAAAATTTTTTGGGAGCGACAAGACGAAACACTTAAAACAAACATTTCAGCCTTCCATTTCCTTGCGCTTCTGATCAGCTCTGCAGGAACATTTTATGTTTCTGCACCAAGAATTTGGCATTTTTTTTTCACGTGCATAATATTGGAAATCGTTTCTGGTAGCAAATGATTTTTAATTGTGTTGCGAGAGCAACACTGGTTTTGTCCCGTTTTTTTTTTTTCCTATGCCGCCTATCCCAGCTTATTCCTGGAAACTGGTAAGGGTCTAACCTGTGCAGTTTTTACGGAAAGTGTGGACCTCGGGCCGGATTGATGAATATGACATTACATTTCGGAAAGCTCAGCAGAACTCTTGCCTGGGGCCAAAAAGGATGGATTTTGCTTGTCGACGACCCAGAGCCTATGGTATGCGAAGTGAAGTGGAGTTATATAGCCTATGTCAGAGAGGAGTATCTGAAGTTGTGCAGCCAAGGTTTCGTTTCATCAAACCATGTTTCTGCTTTGGAGTGGAAAGCTCCGTTCTACCAGGCAAGCAGACAGGCACCACTTTCAAATTGAAGATGGACTAAAATCTATAAGTGTTAAATATATGCGGCAGTTACCTGGCCCCACAGCCAATATTTCTTCTTTGAGTGATAAACAGAAAAATTTACAGAAGCAAAAATGTGTGATTTTCCCACGGGTCCGAAAGTGCTGCCATCTATTGTTTCTACCCATTTCTGTTCGTTATTTCAGCTGAGTTTATCATTTGGTTTTTCGGACTTGGGATTGCGGTAGAGAAATGGTATCAGATGTGCCTAATAAACTTTAAAAGTTCTCTCATTGGTAAAGAAATTGGGGCTTATCCTTTGCTCCTTTCTAAGTGGTGACATTAGAAAGTTGGCCTACGGCAAAAAAAATCAGCTTTTGAACTAAGACAGATAGAATTTTTTTTCGACGGCAATCGATAGCTCTTGATAAGCTGATCAAAGTATATAACATCCATTTTTTGGTACAAAAATTCCTTCATGAGGTACACCAGTTTGAAAGTTTCAAGGGGTTAATAACTTCAATAGTAAGGTACACACTAAAATGAAATCTAGGCCGATACAAATTGTGAGACATATAGAGGACTTGTAAGCAACAGTCGGCTGTTAGGTAATAATCACCTTCGGCAATGAGGGGTTAGCAACTTTTGCTAGTTGGTGTATCTATTATTTGTTTCCAGTGTATTTGATGGTAAGGCCAATTTGGTTCCAGTGGTAAGACATGTAGACGACTTGTGAGTAATAATCTGCTGATAGGCTACAGTCAACTTCAGCGATGAGGGGTTTGTAACTATGCTATTTGGTGTACCCATTTATTTGTTTCCGGTGAACTTGATGCCTATCACGGGAGAGGGACTTATAAGTAAGAATCGGTTCACCTTTGGGCGAGAAACAGCTGTTAACTCATAATTATCTTCGGTAATGAGGGGTTTGCCACTTTTGTACAAATTGGTGCATATTGTATTCGATCTCTTTAAATCTGACAGAATTAAGTGTTTACGCAACGGGTACAAACGATAACATAAAACAATGAGGTAGTTTCGTAAAAATTAGTGTCACCTATGGTATTTTTATCCTAGAAAGTTACGGATAGCTTTATCATACCAACTAGATTATATAAGATATTGTTCCAAGTTTTCATCCGTCACGAAGTCTACGATTGAAAAGGATAAAGTTCAACTGGCTGCAAAGTCAATTTAGTCCCTTCTTTCGATATTATTTTGTAATTGTTGTTTTTTCAACGCTGAGGAATAGCCTTTGGTAATGTGATTTCTGATAGATAGCAAAGAAACAAAACCAAAGTGTTGCTCTCGCAACACTTTATTCGGCGAAGCCGGACGAAGGTTGTCGCAACACTTCACGTTGCCTGGGCAACGTAGGCTTAGTATTGTCGTCCAAATTAACTTTAATAGTGAAAACTAATGTCCGGCCCCAGTGTTGATTGCGTTCTTGTTTGAATATACCGTTTTAAAAACTTCGATAGGCTGACAACTTTATCATTTAACCGATAGTGAAGAAACAAGCACAAACAAGAATGTAAAACAATGAGATAGTTTCGTAATAATTAATAGAATGTCATCTATGGTATTTTGATACTGAAAAGTTAGGGATAGCTTTATAATACCAACTAGATTATATAAGATATTGTTCCTATTTTTCATCCGTCACGACGTCTACGATTGAAAAGGATAAAGTTCAACTGGCTGCAAAGTCAATTTAGTCCCTTCTTTTGATACTATTTTGTTGTTGTTTTTTCAACGCTGGGGAATAGGCTTTGATCATGTGATTACTGATCGATAGCGAAGAAGCAAAACCAAAGTGTTGCTCTCGCAACACTTTATTCAGCGAAGCCGGACAAAGGTTGCCGCAACACTTCACGTTGCCTGGGCAACGTAGGTTTAGTATTGTTGTCCAAATTAACTTTAATAGTGAAAACTAATGTCCGGCCCCAGTGTTGCTATAAGGTAAAGACATAATACTTTTCATGAATGCGTGCAGATCACTAAAAAAAGGAATCTTGGCTGCAGCCTTGAAGTTACAGAACACCAGAATTGTTATTATCCTTCACCCAGCTCTTTCATCAATAGTCGTAGCCGCATCCTATGTCCTCTTAGAACCAAAACTTTTATCCCACTGTAAAGTCCCTGAATAGAAAGAAAGAAAAAGTTTACTTGAGCCCTACGGCTATACACAACATGATTTAATGATACAACACTGCATAGAACACACACTCAATATAAAACAATACTTATTTTCATTCACTCAGGCTCGACTGATATCAACATATTGTGCCATTTTGTATATGGTTCCAGGCTTCAAAGACCTCAGGATATCAGAATATGCGGAAAAGAGTAATTATACGAGAAATTTATCAGGAGAAATCAGTTTACGGTGATGGCAAGTCAAAGATTCGAAGTAGTGGATGTTCAGTTTTGGCTTTATTTCAAGCGCAACTCGAGAACTATGTCACAGCTACCTGCCTTTTTTAAGTTCTTGACTTTCTATCTGACTTGTTGCTAAGAGCTCAATTTGGCTTTAAAATGTATCTCCGTTTCTGTTTTTTGAAGTTTGTAGGCTTGGAAAAAACAGTTCAAAGACTGAACAGATGGCTAAAGGCATGTCTTTGATGCAATCCTTCACAAATTGGACCAGCTTGTCCCGTACATTTGATTCTTTGCCTCCCCCCACGCCCTCTTCTCCCCAAATGTAAATACAAATTTTGAGATAGCCATTTTTTTCAAAATGTCCCAAACATCATATAATAAGGCCTTTGGGGTTGACACAACCTCCCAGAGCCTGGGTAATGGTTATACGTTATATCCCAGGGGCATGCAAGGTTTTTATGGTTGGGGTGGCTGTGTAAAATTTAGAGGAGGCTTATTAAATTGAAAAATAAAGTTTTGGTTCCGTTTTCAGAGTCAAAAGTGATTTGAGGGTGACTAGCCCCCTCCCCTTACGCCTTCTTTTCCACTAACATATCTGCTAATAATTGCAAGATAGGAATCTTAAATTCCAATCTTAATTCCAAGAAAGGAATATAAATTTCTTTTATAATTAAAATTCAAAACGACTAGAAATGTGAAGTTTAGAGCGATATGGGTACAATGTGTTATTTGTTTATTCTTTTTTTCTTTTTCTTTTTTTGGCAAGGCACTTCGTATAATGGAATTGTCGTATAAACTTTGAAAAGAGCTCATTTGACAGGAAATTGAAAGTTCTAGTGTATTTTTTAAGACTCAAAATTGATTAGAGGTCGGTCCAACTTTTCTGGCGTTCTGGAACGTCGCTTGATACCGTGATTGAACCTTATAACATACGCAAGAAGTACTCTGAAAAATGTTAACCCTCATGCCAATCATGCCTATCAAAAGGAATTCTCGTTCGAGGATGACCCTTAAGTTCGAACAAGTAGTTTTTTACTGTTTATATTTTTTCTTTAGTTTTGTGTTTTCACGCTAAATTATTCTGTATGGATGTAATGAATTGATTTTTTGTTTGTTTTCATTATATTTGATGTTAACTGGCCACCTTTACAGAGGTTTACAAAGCGTCTTTTGGTTAAAAGCACAAGTGGTAAAAACAGTTCCAATTTCCGAGGTGTCAAGATGGACATATTATGGACGTATTATTGAGAAAATATGGACATAATTTGGCTAAAAATGACACATTTTTGGACCTTCAGGGGGAAATATTCATGGACCAAAAAGTTGGCAGTTCTGGATAGCTATCATTGTGTTTGGAAAGAGCTTTAGGTGGTAAATTGAACGATGTGTCTACATTTTGGCTTGCAAATTAATGCCAATCTTAGGTTTAGGGGGTTTATTTGAATGAATTTGTTTTGAACAAGATTTGGGTCTAACTGGAGTTGAATTGCATTGCATTCAATAGGGGTTGAGTTAAATGGGAGTGAGATAAACAGGACTGATTTGAATGAGGGCTGAGAGCCCTCATTGCACCCGGAGAAAAAAGAGCCCTAACAACCCGGGTCCAGCATGAGAGTAAGCTTAGGGGATGGGTCTGCAAACAAAGGCTGAAGCAACTTTTTTTTTTACCAGAATCTAGTTTAATTGGACTCAGTCGAATGGTATTGATTCGAATGAGGGTGACATTAAACGAAGGTCGAGCTGCACAGGGTTAAATTAAACGGGGTTAGTTTCAATGGGGTTGAGATAGATGGAGATGATTTGATTTGGGATTGGCTTATAGAGGGTTGAGTTGCATAGGGTTGAATTAAATGGGGCTTGAGTGGAAGCAGACGGGTTGAGGTGGTTTGAATTGAATAAAGGCTGTGTTAAACAGGGGCTGATTTGCATTGGTTATAATTGAATGGGGGTTGCTTTTGAGCATTGGGGATTTAGCTAAAGGGAATGTAGTTGAGTAGGGTGGAGTTACTCGCGTACCTGTTTTTCTAAAATACTAACGTTTACTCTAAAAACACAGCTATTTAGTATGATATCGTGCTATTTTGTCCGATTTAACGTCATATAGATATGATGAATAATATACAAACGTGGTATTTGATGCTTGCAAGTATAGACACTCCCAAGTTCTTTATTTATGGTTCTACAAATGAGGTATTATTCAAAAGTCAAACTAACTATCTGTTTTGAAAGCCAAACAGGCCAAACTAAAAAATGACAGTATTAAAATGTACCTCAAAATTTGAGCAATATAATGATTTAGCAATGCAAAAAGAAATCAATTATATCAACCCTAATTGTTATCACTTATAATTCACATTTTCAGATTTTCTCTATGCCTTCAACAAATATGATGAGGATCGTATTACTGCTTTTGGACAACCATACGACTGGAGCAGTGTTATGCATTACTCGGAATACGCCTTCAGTAACAATGGAGAACCTACTATAGTTTCAAAGGTAATTTCGTTGTCTTCATTGCCAATGGGGCCAATTAAAGAACATTCTTTTTTGGAAGGGGACAAAAACATTTTTCAAAATGAAAGAAGGAATAATTTCTTAAAAAAAATTTCAAAATGAAAATTCCAAAAACAGGCAGTTTTCCCTAGACATACAAGAAAAAAATATTTTTTTTTCAAAATCTAGGGTTAAGCTAGTAGACTGTTTACAGAAACGATTAGAGATATGTTCCTCGTATGCAAGAAAAAGTATGCACTTTAATTTTTTTTTGGGAGATTGGCCTCTTTTCCACACTTATGTGGAAATTTCCCACACTTATGTGGAAAAATTAAAGATTTTTATCCATGGAGAAGTTTACATTAAATTGTTTAAAGAGCAAAAAACTGATAATTGCAAAAATATTTGTATATATTTTGAAAGGGAACCATAAAAAAGAAAACCAAAAGTTTGAAGCTTAGTAGAAATCGTTGTTAGAAATCGGACTTACTTCAACAGTCTAAATATCTGTGAAAACATATAGAATGAAAAGGTATTAAATTGTGCAAAGAGCAAAAAAACTGGTAATTGCAAAAATATTTGTATATAATTTAAGGGATTAAAACAATTCAAAAACCTTAACAAAAAAAAAGTTTGAAGCTTAGTAAATATCGTTGTTAAAAATCAGATTTGCTTGAATAATCAAATATCTTTGAAAAGACTTTAGTATTTAAAGACATTAAATTGCTTAAACAGCAAAACACGGGTAATTATAAAAATATTTGTGTATATTTTAACAAGGGATCACAACAATGCAAAAACCTTAAAAGAGAAAACCAAAAGTTTGAAGCTTAGTAGATATTGTTGTTAGAAACCAGACTTGCTTTAATCATCAAATATCGTGGAAAAGACCTTAGTATGAAAAACCAGCAGATTGTCTGGAGTTAGAAGACAAGCAACAATCAGAATCTATTTATATATAGAGGCCTGCCGCATAGATATACAGAATCTATGTGGCATATAGAATCTATATATCGAAGAGGGCCGTAGCCCGGCGGCACTACAGCACTACATATATATATATATATATATATATATATATATATATATATATATATATATATATATATATATATATATATATATATATATATATATATATATATAATAGCTGTTGGGGTGGCGCTTCGCGCCACCCCAACACCTAGTTGGAGGGGGCGCTTCGCGCCCCCCAAGCCCCCCCGCGTACGTAAGTCGTTACGCGCCATTGTAGTTGTGTCTCTGTGTCCCACCTGTAAATATATATATATATATATATATATATATATATATATATATATATATATATATATATATATATATATATATATATATATATATATATATATATATATATATATATATATATATATATATATATATATATATATATGTGTGTGTTTTTAACTACGTAAAACTTGCGAATATACAACATTCTTTGCTGTCCCATTGTCTGTGCATATAAATAGATTGTCAGGTTTACCGACTCTTGAACATGCAACATATAATGGTCCATGGGAAAACAATCCGTATTCAGATCTATACCTCATGATTCTAATGATCGCCCTTGAGCTTTGTTGATGGTGATTGCTAATCGACCATTCCCTGTGTCGCCGTCGTCATTTATATATCCCCCTGTGCCCCCCGGGGTCCCCGTTGTAGTTGTGTCCCTTTGTCCCGGTCGTCATTTATATTCCCTGTGTCCCGGTCGTCATTTATGTCCCGGTGTCCCAGTCTGTGATTTATCTTTGAGTGTCCCGGGCGTCATTTATATTCCTTGTGTCCCGGTCGTCATTTGTGTCCCGGTGTCGCGGTCTGTATATACATTCGTTTTTGAATTGGTCTTTTTTTAGTTTTTAGTTTTTTACCTTTTTTTTAGTTTTTTTAGTTATACCTCATGATTCTAATGATTGTCCTTGAGCTTTGTTGATGGTGATTGCTAATCGAACATTCCCTGTGTCCCCGTCGTCATTTATATATCCCCCTGTGCCCCCCGGCGTCTCCGTTGTAGTTGTGTCCCTGTGTCCCGGTCGTCATTTATATTCCCTGTGTCCTGGTCGTCATTTTTTTTTATTAGTTTTTAGTTTTCTTTTTTTTTTAGTTTTTTTGTAGTTTTTACCTTTTTTTTAGTTTTTTTTTACTTATGTCCTGGTCGTCATTTATACTCCCTGTGTCCCGGTGCTTTGTTGATGGTGATTGCTAATCGGACATTCCTTGTGTCCCGGTCACTTTCTCTTTGAGTGTCCCGGTCGTCATTTATATTCCCTATGTGGCGGTGTCCCGGTCGTCATTTGTGTCCCGATGTCCCGGTCGTCATTTGTGTCCCGATGTCCCGGTCTGTAATTTCGTCAGTCGAAAACATGACGTCAGTTGACATACAAACATGACGTCACTCGACAGACACACACACACAGACAACTTATTTTTATATATATAGATATATATATATATATATATATATATATATATATATATAAACTTACGATAAATTCCCCTTCGGAAAAAAACTTACCTACAGTTTGAAACCTGCATTCTCTGCCCATATTCATACTCGCATGTTTCTCCTTGTTCTACCACACACCAAAGAACAGCCTCAATAATTCACTGTGAATTCCAAATAATACAAAAAAGATTTATTTTGAAAAGGTTTAGAAAAACAATTGAACCAAACAAAGTTTTAGTCTGGACAGTGCTTAATTCCAGTCCAACTTGAGAAAGTTGTAATGCAAAAAGTGCAACATTTCGGCATTATGTTATTTCAGTTTGACATCATAAATGTTCCCGACCGTGTTGAAAACTTTTTCGCTTGGGACACAGCAGAGATATTTCCGAGCAAATTGTGCCAGTCTCTTGAAACAGCTGCTGTTATTTCGCCACCAGTTTTTGATCAATATTATTTACTGACTCTTCTTCCTCATATGTTAAACTTGCAAGAATGTTATCAAAAAGGCAGTCAATCAAACTTACTCTGCATATTCTCCTTTGTTTGAATACAGGGATGCAGCTAAGATTTAAAGTTTGGAGGAGGGAATTAAAGAATGTGTCGACGAAATCGCACATTATGCTGACAATTGCCAACGCTTAAGCGAAATTTCCATGGTAAATAGGTAAATTTTCGAAGGTCGGCATTAAAACTTAAAACAAACTTAAATTACTCCGTATATGAAATGGGTTTTCTCCTCCGCAATCCCTCGCTGTTTTCGCTAAAGTTTGACTCTTTGCCACAATTCAAATTTTTTAAACAAATAACAACTTTAGCGTAAAGAGCTAGGGATTGTGGAGGGCAAAACCCATTTCATATACGGAGTAATTTCTGTTTGTTTTAAGTTTTAATGTCACTCCTTACTTTCAGTTAAAATAACTATTTTTTTTATTTAATTGTTTAAAGAGGCGATGCGCTTACAGAGATCACAAGCTGTAAAAGAAATAAATTTTGTGTTGTTGCAGAGGAAAGGAACCCGTGGTTTCATTATAAACATTTGCTTTGGTTTTGTTCTAAAGTTATTTAGAACATTTTAAATGACTTTTATGGGGCGTTTCCTCCTATTTTCTAAAATAAGGCAAATTTTATCAGGGTCTTAACTTTTGATGGGTAAGACTAAACTTGATGAAGCTTACATATTTAAAATCGGCATTAAAATAGATAGATAGATAGATAGATAGATAGTGTATTTCAAAAACCCGTGGGCCATATACACACAAAAATATAAACAAATAACAAACAAGCAAGGAAATTAACAACAGTACGAACACGCACAAAAAAACAGAATTTAACGCAAAAAGTACCTAATCTAACTACAAAAGAAATAATCATATAAAACTTTTTCTTCTTATTAAAGATTAATCTATATATACTCCCACTCGAAATATTGTGGTCGGGTTACTATTTTGTAGAATACCCGGAAGCATCAAATTAATCCCATGCAAATAAAATTCCCGTAAATCCAAGAGCACCGGGCATTTCCGGAGAAAATGATCCAAGTCTTCATCATCATCTTTACAAAGGGGACAAACATACTGCCTATCAGGACCAACTATCATTTTATTTTTGTCGAATGTTTTTTGCCTGTTCTGGATTGGAAGACAATTTGCCCTAAGCTGAATCCAACGACGTAGAATCATAGCCGGTAAATTAAATTTAAAATAAACTTCCTCCTCAAAACTAGGTTTTGCCTGATTATAATGTTGTAGGGTTGTAGAATTAAAAACCAGCCCTTGCCAATGCTGAATTTCCTGACTCTCTAATATAAATCGTACCTGGCTTTCTAAATTTGTTGGTACATCACGAGAGCAAAGACCATTATTCCATAAATAAGGCATTCCTACTTTTTCTAGTAATGATTTAATTTCGGATGGCCACGAGGTTTTTTAAACCACATTTCCACATCTCTTCATATGCCACTCTTACTAGTCTATCTTCATTACTCTTAGTTAACTTCAACCAGAATCTAAGCATTAAAATATACCTACGTAGCTTTAAAGAAAACAGGCTCATATCACCTTTCAGAATCTGTGAATGAGTTGTCTGATGTAGACCAAACACTCTTTTATAATACCGGAGCTGAAGGGACTCCAGTTGCTGCACCGTTTCTCCACCCCATATCTCTGCTCCATATTCTATCACGGGTAAAATTTTCGTGTTAAATGTTCTTTTATGCATTTTTAGGTTTTTGATCCCCATTATCGTCGGGTTTCTAAATATAGCTGACATGGCCACCCTACCTCTCAAATTATTTCATCAACATGACTCCTTAGGCTTCCATTTTCCGATAAGATAAAGCCTAAATATTTTATTCTTTTGCTTATAAATAGTTCCTTATTATTAAATTTAAATGTATATTTTTCATCGTCCCCAACCTTCCTTTTTTTAAAAATAACAACTTCGCTCTTTTCAGTATTCAGCCTTAACTTTTTTATATGCAAATATTCTTCTATGAGATTCAAAAGAGTCTGTAGATCTTGCGGTTTATTAACCAACAAAGCAATATCATCTGCAAATAATAAGAGAGATAGATTTTGAGTCCCTAGGCTAACTTTCGGAGCCCATCTATTCTCTAGAAAATTAACAACATCATTAATAAAAATATTAAACAACTTAGGTGAAAGGGTGCTGCCCTGTTTTACTCCCCGCTTAATATCAAAAAGCTTCGAAAACCTATTACCAACTTGAATGATTCCACTCACACAAGTATACATGCTCACTATCAATCTAACAAATGAATGGGGAAGGCCAATATTTAGCATGGCATCCTTCAATAACTCTCTGTCGACACTATCAAAAGCCTTATGGAGATCCAGAAATCCCATATAAAGACAAGTTTTACCTTTATCATGTTTATCTATTAATGCCTTTAAAATAAACACACTATCTGTCGTCCCATACCCTGTCCTGAAACCTCCTTGTTCCTCATGTATTAAATTATTTTTATTTAACCAATTGGAAAGCCTGGTATCTAATATTTTCTCCAAAACCTTACTTAAAGCAGGGACAAGTGCTATCAAACGATAATTTTCATGAGCCTTCGGGTTTCCTCTCTTAAAAAGTGGTATAAACAATGATGTCTTCAAAGCGCTTGGCCATTGCCCTGACCTTAACACCTTATTACAAAGAAGAACAATTATCGGCATCAAAATGGAAAGAAAATTCTCAAATAACAATATTGGTATACCATCAACACCCGCAGCAGTACCACCTTTTAAATTCTTAAATATTGACTTAATCTCTTGGCCATTTACATCACCCACTAAATCGTAATCATGTTCTCTCATGGGATAAATAACCATCTCTGGGGTATGCGCTACCTCCTGAAGATCTGCACAAACACCTTCTAAATTATTTAGGTAATCAGGCCATGAATCAACTTCCGGAACAGCCTGGATATTAACATTTCTCCTTCCACTATCATTCTTTATATAGCCACAAAACTTTTTAAAATCTTTATTTCTAAAATCATCAGCAATATCCAATTTCTTCTTATTCTCGTACTGTTTTTTTTCTTTTTATTAAACTTTTATATTCTCTTCTTTTATCTTTATATTTAGCCAATTTTAGACTTTGATCTTCCGCGCTAACAAATTCATTCAAACGATTTAATAAATATTTTGCTTCTGCTTTCATTAACTTGCAATCCAAGTCAAAATATCCCTCATTCTTTTTTAATTTTTTAGTTAGGCCACAAGATTCTGTACAATTGCCCATTATTTCATTTAACAGCATAATTACACTATGTGCATCTTTTTCATTGTCTTCTAACGCTTTCAACTTATTTTTTACATGCGAGTCCAAGAGCTCCCTTCTAAATGCCTCAATATCTTTACCTGTTAAATCATTTCTAATTCGTTTTTCTAAACCTATTTTTCTATGATCTGCATTATAGAAATTTTTTACTCGTGAACCGTGGCTCACAAACTACCCAATCTTCACCACAAGCATAATAGCTCTATGATCAGATCCAACTAAATCTAATACTCCCATATTTATTGATTCAGGTACAAATTGCGTAATTAAAATATGATTCTTGTGATGTAACTATTGGTATCAAAATTCCGTTTTTTAGAGTTTCGGTTAGTATTGAGCCGGGTCCTCCCTTACTACAGTTCGTTACCACGAACTGTTTGATCTTCACCTTGCAAAATCTAGAAAACCAGAAAAGTAATGTGGAAGCGACAGGCGCACCTGAGTAAATCAAAAGACAGGATCTACAAATTATCTTTAACATCTTGAAGGTGACTAGGGTGATAAAGTTGAAACTTTCAGGCAGTGTTAGGATGGAGTCAACTAGATTTACAATTTTGAGAGAATGAGAGGGGTAGGCAAATAAAAATTAGATATTAAAAATAAAACAAATCCTATTTTACGATTAAAGACTTGGCAGGCTTCTATATATGGATTCTCACTGTCGCTTATCTCCAGACCGTAGACAATTTGAACCTTTTCTTCGTGACCTGAAGAAAACAATCACCCTGAGAAAAATGCGCCACCTGGTAAAAATGCAGCCACCCTGGGAAAAATACGAATTCTTTCATAAAGTTGTGACTTATTTAGATTGTTCTTGTGGCTAGGAATGTCAATTTGCTTGTTTAAAGAAGAAAAAACTATGTAGCCAATTTTGAGGCCGGAGATCGGCATGACTACGCGACAGGCTTTTATATATTGATTCTCATTGTCACTTATATTGTAACTGAAAACAATGCGAGTCTCTTCTTAATGCGAGTCTCTTACATTGAAACTCTTCTTAGAAGGAGTAGGTCAAAAACAAAGCTAAAATCTTCCATACTTTTTTTCAAAGCATTGGCTTGTCCTCCAACGTCATGATCAATCTCTAAAATTTCTTCTAAAGTTGCAAGAGTTTTTCTTTAGTTGTCCAGTAGTGCTCACACTGGTTCAATGCGACAAGTTCATCTGCTGTGGCTCCCCCATGAAAGGACTTGGAACTCTTCTGAATCCTCTCAAAAACTAGTTGGCTTTTGGTTGAACTTTTAATGAAATTATAGATACTTTGAAGGACAAAGAACGCATTTCTAATTGAAGCCATTGAATGGAAGCAGCTGACAATGCATAGATTCAGTACGTGTGCGCAGCAATGAATATACATTGCAGTTGGGCTCTCCTGAAGTATTCTGGCTGCCATATATTTATAAGGCCCTCTCTTGTTGGAAGCTTTATCGTAGCACTGACCATATTTATATATATATATATATATATATATATATATATATATATATATATATATATATATATATATATATATATATATATATATATATATCTATAATTTCAACAACTTATTCTACGGCCTTTCTGATTCAGGGGTCATTCTTAAAGAATTGGGACAAAACTTAAGATTTAGTATAAAGAGCGAGGTATTAACGAGGGGACAAACCCCCTCATATACATAATAAAAATAAAAGAATATAAAAGTTCGCTACGTAAGTTAATTCTTAAGTTAGTAAATTCTTAAGTTAGTACATTTTTAATATCCAGGCCTAGTGAAAGAAATTAGTGCTGCTAATGTTTTGCCACCGATTTTTCAGCATGATAGAAACCAACAAACGATTTTTGAACTTCTAAATTTTCATTAACATATCTGAAGACCACCGCAACTTGCTCATGTTTTGCTGTCTTGAGTTTCCCTCCTTACTACAGTTCGTTACCACGAACTGTTTGATACCAGCGAATATTTTTGCTTCTTTTACCTGTTTAAACTATTTGTTGTTTTATTTGATCTCCGATAATGGATAATAACTTATTCTGGATAGTCGGTGAAATATATGGAAAATTCTTTTTAAGTTAAATGAAGAGCTGTTGAATCACATTACTGTCTTTTGAGCGAAGTTTCCATGAGCACAAAAAAGTTCCCTCTCTTTTTCGAATCCATAATTTCGTCACAGGCTCGTAATGTGATGCCTTGTCTACCACAAAGTAACAATGGCCCGCAAATGGATTTTAGATACAATCGATTTTGTTGCACGTCTTTGGAGTATTTAATATTTACTTTTTCAGCAACAGAACCGGTTTTTTTCGATTCTCTAAGAGAAATAAGTTTAACTGCATTATCCATATGTAAGTTACACTTCTCAAGGCTTTTAAATGCTTGGACGGCTTTTTTTCATATTAGAGAACCCATTCACTGTGAAAGCATCGTCTGCTTTACATTTTGTAGTAGAGCAGAAAAATGCACGCCAGGTAAAACAATACGCTTTTTCTTTTGCTGGGCTATACTCTAACCGAGGGAATATGCTGTACCATTCTATTCGGAATTTTCTCCTGTTAGTCGAAGGGAAAATCAAGTCTCTTTGTTGAAAGGGGCCATCACAAATATGAGCCAAAGCTGAGGCTGGACCATTAATTGGATCTCGCTTGTTTATTAATTTGGTCAAAGTTGAGCTGATTTCACAGCTTAGATTTGATTCACTTTCGTTTTTATATTGCTTTAACAAGACGTAGATGGTGAATCATAGTTCTTTTCAATACATTCTTCTTGGTGTTCCAAAGTCCCTTACTTTTTTACAGTTGGTTCTGAACTAAAGAAAGAAAGTAAGGAGATCTGCCCTTTCTTGGTTTAATTAGCCTGTAAAAACCAAATAGGTTGATATAAATTATATTTTTATTATGTTGTAAAACAATTCAAAGTTGACAGCTGGACAGAGGGGGTTTTTAACTTAGCTGGTGAAGGAACCGAAAATTTGGTCATCTGACATCGCTGACCTTACGAACGAGCTTTTTCTGAAGTCATAATTTTATTGAAGATATAGCATCCCGATTCTGGGATCACATTTACATGCACTCTTCCACCTGATGGGGAGTAGAGGGGATGGGGGGGGGGGGGTAAAAACGTTTAAAAAAGTGAAAATGGTTTCTTCCTTCCCTAAGTCTTCAATAGTACATTTTCTTCAAGAGGTAGTAAAGAAAAGCTACTGTTTAGCAATGACGGTACTCAGTTAATTTCAAAAACTTTATACACTACATAAATAAACAAGACACACATATCAACTAAAATAAAATGCTGACGTTCAGCTTTTACTAAAATTGTCAGCTATGATTTGCTAGAGACAAGAGTAGCATGCTGTAAACAAGCTTTGAGGTGAGCGATGGTGAATTTCGTATAAAATCGACCTTTTTTGCCAACTTTACTTTAATATTAAAGTGCTTATCTCCCTTCCACTTCCTTCAGCTCCCGTGCGCATCACTGAATATTAATTCTGACAGTTGAACCAAGCGCTATTTCAATAGCCCCGTGCATCGCATCACTCAGTTGTATGTGATTTAAAAATAGCTTCTGAGCAAATCCACCCTTTAAATTGCAATTGCTGAAACATTATACAGGAAAACTATAACACACCTCCTTGAACAACAAGAAAAAATAATTTTGTTGCAGAGGCAGGAGCAATATGTCCTCTTTATTTCTTCGTTGCTATCGAGGCACTGGAACATGGCTAATTCTAATATCTTATATTTTTTATAAATTAGACTCGATAAAGCGGTCATAAACTACCATATGGTACTCTGAAAGTGCAATTAGGGTGACATTTCTGGAATCAAAAGGCCGGGCTGGATCAAGGACATCATAAAGAGCTGATTCCTCCTTTATAAACTAACCTTCTCATAAATTCAACTTAATAAGGCAATCATAAAGTGTCATATAACACACGCAACGTCTGCTTTTGTTACAAAAAAAACTTGCTTTTCTTTATTCAATATTTATCTTTATTATCTTAAATATTTAATATCTTATTTATTTAATTTCACGGATTGAAACAAGAGCGACGCATGACAAAATGCGCGGGAAATATATGATTTGGGCTATATATTTGCATACTGGAGGGGAGGAGGGCTGTGGGTAAACTATGGTGGAGTTGCAGTCAAAATATGTAACTACAATTTTTCTACGCATTATGAAGTAAGTCTAAGTATTGTTTTTAACACATTTCCTTCTCAACCGCCTCAATTCTATACTTAAGCAAATCTAAGGACTTTTGTTTCTTCTTTTCTCGATGAAAATACCAAAAAAAAATTATTTTTGAAATCAAGGGATGGAGGAAAATCCAGGAGGCAAATAACCCCCCCCCCCCTCCGTGATTGGCATCACTGGAACTAGTTTAAATAACAACAAAAGGCTAATACCATTCAATACTCTGGATTTTAGGTTCTTAGATCTCTGTAGGTCTGAATTCCTTTGACACTACCTTATGGGATAGCCTAGACCAAGTAACGAATAATTGCTTAATCTAGCTTAAAACGTAAAATTAACATACCATAATCTAATTCAGATATTGAAAGCAGTCAAACTTGTTTCTCACTATAATGTATTTCAAGTAGGCCTACTAGACCTGCCAAAAATAGCAAAATTCTCCCTGTTTGGTTATGCTGAGCCTGCATAAGAAGTAGATAAACTATTTCCTTGGTGATAAGACTTCAAAGGCGGTATATTTGCGTAGATTTTAATGAGGAAGCGCAAGGGACCACTATTTTTTGTGTTTTTTTACGTTAAATATAAGCTGGAATTAACTAAAAAAAAAAATACCTGGTCGAAGTAAAGAGCGAACTTGAAGCTTAAAACAAGCAAGAGTTTTAACGGCGCCACTGGTTTGACAAGATTCTTTACTGAAACTAAATTTCAGCTGTGGGGGCAAAATGGAATCTAGGGTGGCAACATTGGGACTTCAGTGGGTGTTTGCCCCCCCCCCTCACAAGAAATTATACTCCTTTCTAAGTCCCTCCTATAAATTCAAACATCAGCAAGTTCCTAATGGCACTAAAAATGGCACTTTTGATGTCATGTCCCAAGTGGAAAAGCTGGTGCTAGTGGGCATAAAGAAATTTTTAGAGTGATGTTTAATGCTCATTAGAAAGCTAATTGCTCATATCTGCGTGATTATTATCAGTTCTACCATCTGTAAGTGTGATATAGCACTAAAAACAGAACTTTTGATGTCACTTCCTAAATAGAAAAGCCTTGAAGTATAAAACGATATCATCATTGTAATAAATATGGTTCAACACCCTTAACTGGAGGTTTGCAAGAATACTTCCTGTATTTTCCTCCTCCAAGCCCCCTTAATAAGCTACGCAATGAAGGTGCAATCTCTAATATATCAAATTAGATTATTAGAGGTGTGGTTCCGTTCGTACAGCGTTCGACTTCCAATTACAGTGGCTTGCGTTTGACTCTTGATTTCTTTTTTCAAGCATGGTTTTCTCCCTTCTATACGATCATTTTCAGATAATTTCACTGTTTTTGTAAATGTGATGCACTCATTTGTTCACGCATGTCCCAGGGAGGTATTTGGTCAAGCATTTTGATTTAAAAGAGAATAGATGTCATCCAGTTTATGGTTTGCAACAACATTCTGAGTAGATCACTAAATCCATACCCCAAAGAGTAGCTTAATTTTGTCAAAATCCCGTGGGGTGGGAGGATCAACGTTGGAGCCAATTTGCCCAGATCTACTAAAAAAAATGACCTGTTTCAGGGGATGCTTGAATTGTACAGGCTTATCTTAGTTTTGACAACATTTTTGGAGACACTAAATTTCAGCTGGGAGAAGAGGGAGGGGGGGTAACTGAGATCTGGAGGAAAACTGAGATCTGGGAGGGGGAGCTGTTCCTCTGCCCTATAAAAACATACACTTCTGATCCCAACCCCCTGCCTCCCAGTGGTTGGAGAAGTGTAGACATGTGGTTTTGGAGCCACTCAAACTTGTACATTAAAAGAAGTATTACTTATTGTTACACTTACTTATTCAAATTATTTACTTGACAATTCCACCGTAATGTTCTCTCCATGCGTAAGATTGTGCATCCGAAAATAAGAAAGACAAATGAAAATAGTTCTCTAGGAGAATTCAGGTAGTTCTTTACAAAATTCTTGAAATGAAAACAAACTTAGTTTATAATACCATATATCGTACCTACACAAGAAATGATCTTTTTTTGAAATTTACATTCATTTCTGAGTAACGATTGGCTTTTTATTTAGAAACAGGACAAATTAATCCCTAAGCCTAAAGGCAGATTTCTGTTGAGACAACAAAATTTTTTGCAAGTTTGTCGATACAAAAACGCAAGTTTGTCGATACAAAAACGTGTCCGCTCAGTTAGCCTATTGTGTCTTTTTGTTAAGTGCTACTAAATTTAATAAAAAAAAAAATTAAAGATCTATTTCTTCTTTTTTATTTTATTTTTTTTTACAAAAAGAAATGACACTATGTTTTTTTTCCACTTTAAACTTATTTTTTACTTCAATCCCTGTGCGGCTCCTTAGTCCAGCTCCTTAATAAGGATTGAGGTGTCTTATCTCCCCTAGAAGGAAGGTGATTAGAAACTATATAAAAAATAAGTTTTCAACTAAAACTAAGGACCAACATTAAAATATAGAACGAACAAAAATTATTCCGTATAAATAAAAGAGATTATAGCAGTGTTGTTTCTAATTTAAATTTTAATCAAAAATGAGCAAAGATCATTTATAAAAAACAAATTTTTTCCGGGGGAAGTAAAGAGCGAAGTTGAAACTTGAAACGAAGAAAAATTATTTACTCCCCAGCCTATCTAACATATATTAATAAAACTAATACAAATTAATCGACTGGTGATATTTCCCTATGTTTGTAAGATTACAGAAAACTAACGCTTTATTGGAAATACAAAACAATGTAGGAGTTTTGGTACGGTAAAAGTAAACCTTTTAAGGACACTTTTAACAGAATAAAAGTAAAGCATTTATTGATTGTTGCTTTATTTATTTTTTCGTTTAATTTGGCATCATTTCTGCACAATAAGCTCAATTCAATGATTGACTGTCATTTTGGATCTAAAAGAAGGCATTTCATCTTTATTTTGTAGACAAGTTCGAAGTATCACTACAGACTCGTTTCAGAATTTGTATCAAAACTTAAAATTCTCTGTTTTGATAGAGAGAAATAATTGGATTTCCCGAGTTCATATTACGGTTGATATGTTCTTCATTTCGAGTAATACTAGGTGAGACCATGATGTTACCTGATAAATCAATCTATTATTTTATATGCTGTTTAATGACTTTAAACTTTTTATTTTTATGCCTTAGTTTTTAAGATAATATTCATTGTATACTGAAAGCCACTGATACCACAGCTCCTTTAGGACTATGAAAATTTTTATAAATTAGTTTGCTGTTGTAAGGCTACGTATTTACTTTAGGCTCCTAAATCACTATTCTTGTTTTTTACACTTTGCTTTGTGTTTTCAGTAAAGCGCTAGTTTTTTGTAATCCTACAAATATAGGGAAATATAACCAGTTCATTTATTTCCATTAGTTTTATTGATGTATTTATTGATGTATTATTTATTATGTATGTTATTAGTTTATTGATTAGTTTATTATTATTATTATTATTATTAGTTTATTATTAGTTTACCATTAGTTTATTGATGTATTTTAGATAGGCAGCAAAGTAATAATTTTTGTTCGTTACAACTTCGCCCTTTGCAACCCTCGGAAAAATTTTGTTTTTAAATTAATTTCATGGTCTAGGGTAGTAGCAACATAAAGGTTAATATGATTAGATTGTATTTTACTAATAAAGATAATAATCCAATAGCAATTGGTTGTTGATTGCCTCGTTGACAATCTAGCTGACATCAAACTAAAAACAGGATATTTTCAAGAAGTTAGGGAGCTATGAAAGACAATCAGAGGTGAGGAGGAGCTAGCAGAGCTCCATCTTCCCAGTGCTGTTTGGCACTGTGAGGAATTATCAGTTGTTGTAAAAGTGGTCAGTTGATATTAAAATTAAAAAATTTATTTTTGTACATTTATATATGCAAGTGTAATAATATATTGTGCATACTTTTTTCTAGCCCGAGGGGATACCTCTTGGTAACAATGAAGGCTTAACTGATGTCGATGCTGCAAAGATAAACGCCATGTATAACTGCTAAAAATTTTGTGTTCTGTCAAGGATTAAAGTTTTTGTATAACAGTATATCTTATTTACTTCTTATTAATATATCGCGTATATCTTTTTAATATCAGAAATAGCAGGAGACCTACCACCCACCAGACCTATTGCTGCAAGGAATTTGCCAACGAAAAGAAATAAAATCTCAAACTAAGGAATTTAAAGACATTTTCCTTCAAAGTTTTTCAAAACGTTTCATGACATTTCAAGACGTTTTAAAGACATTTTCTCTTTTTTCTTTTTGAGATTTCATTTTCTTTTAAGACGCTTTTTTCAGGGAGTCTTTGCATTCCAAAGTTTTTATGTCTATATTAGGAATCGAAAGGTATCCCTCTCAATACAATGGAGTGTTAACCCGTTGGAGTATGAAAACCTTTCTAGTATTTTGAGTTGGGTAAAACTTTCTACATAATAAACTGTTTCCCAATCGAGGAATTCACTGTCTCGCATACTAGAATGATTAAATGGATTGTATGTCCCTATATGGCTGCAATAATTGACACGCAGGGGGGGGGGGAATCGATTGCTAGAATTTGTTTAAATTTAAAGTGCACCTACTTGTTAAGTAATGCTTTAGAGAGTATTATCGGATAATATTGCGGGCTGCTCTTAGCACATTTTTTATTAATAGAGTCTTTTACTCTATTGAAACTTTAATGTGCTAACAGAGATGAAATAAAAGCGAGAGTATCCTTATGGGTAGAATATGCTACACCTTTACGTACGTTCCAAAGTCTTTCTTTTCTTCTTCACTACAAAGAATATTGCACTTATATTAAAGTCATTCTTGAACGAACATACCTATGAACATAGGCTATAAGATGCTTAAATTGCTTAAATGATTGCGCATCGAAGTTTTATCCCGGAACAAGAAATCTAAAGAATGAAGTCTTTTTATTGGACATACAAGTTTTATTACTAAAAAAAAATTTGCAGCCATTATTAAAACACAGAAAAAGTAGTTAAATCTCAGCAAACGAGAAAAATGTGAAAAAAACTTATAAAGGATAAAATAGAAGCCAAAAGAAACATGAATTAAAGAAAGGCGGGGCCCCTAGCAAGTAATTGTAGAGGGGAAGGACAAATTTAAGCCATATTAAGAGGCATTTTAGAGAGTTCGTAATGAAAATACATCGTTTGCATTGCCCTATTAGACGCACCAGCAAGAAAATGAGAGACATTTGGCATTTGTTTATTTCTGAGAGGTTTTAATCAAGATGCCACGTTTTTTGAGCCAAGACTATGCATATTTCAAGCAACTGTACCACATTATGACTGTTCTACATTATGAGTTATGCACACTCTAGCACCCTCTCATAATTCATAAGACACTTTCTAGATATTTTCTTGTAAAAAGCATTCGTTAAATTCATTGCTTCATATGTTCACAGTCCACCCCTCCATGACAAACCATGTCAATTCAATCCACCGTGAAACACTATTAATGGCCTTCTATCACTCTCTAGCACCCCCTCATCATTTCTAAGACATTTTCCAGATATTTTTTTTAAATCGCGAATTTTATCCATCAGTTCATGCTTATATTGATTTTTCTCCCCGTGAAACTGGTATTGTTCGTGAAACTTGTTGCATGCTGATTTTTCTTCATTAAGTTTAATTTATCTTGACGTTTTTCTTAGTAAAAGTTGTCTTGATTTATTGATTTATTATTTCGTAAAACTTAATTTATCAGGATATTTTTCTTCGTTAAACTTCTATCTTGTTGGTTTTCTTCGTCATGAAACATGATGCATGCTGACGTTTCTCTCGTGAAACTTGTTGCACGTGGATTATTTCTTCAGGAAACTTAATGTATCTTGATTTATTTCTTTGAAAAACTTGTTATATTTTTATTTCTTCTTCATAAAACTTCTTGTATGTCGATTTTTCTCTTCGTGAAACATATTCACTGATTTTTAACTCTCATTGTGAAACCAGTTTTTTTCCTGGAGCTTGTTGTTTGCTGATTTTGCCCATGAAACTTAATTTATCTTGATATTTTCTTCGTAAAACTTGTTTTATATTCTTATATCCTTTCGTAAAACTTAATTTGTCATGATATTTTTCGTCGAGAAGCTTGTTGCATGTTGGTTTTTTCTTTGGTAAAAATGATGCATGCTGATTTTTGTTCTTGAAACTTATTGCATGTGATTATTTCTTCGAGAAACTTAATGTTTCTAGATGTATATCTTCGAGAAACTGGTTATATTTTTAATTTATTGTTCATGAAAGTTGTTGTATGTTTGTTTTCTCTTCATTAAGCTTGTACGCCTCTTTCTTACATGCTACTAGGTTAGGGTAACCTAAGCAACCTAACTTACACACAGTAGGTAAAAAATAGGCGTAGAAGTTTCTCGAAGAGAAAAGTCAACATGGAACAAGTTCATGAAGAAGAAATAAAAATAAAACAAGTTTTTAGAAGATATATATCAAAATGCATTCAGCTTCTTGAAGAATTAATTGACATGCAACAATTTTCACGACAAAAATCAGCATGCATCATATTTCACGAAGAAAAAACAAACATGCAATAAGTTTCAGGAAGAAAAATATCATGATAAATTAAGTTTCACCAAAGAATACATCAACACACAGCAAGTTTCACGAATCAATAATTTTCACGAAGAAAATCAGCATGCATCATGGTTCAGGAAGAAAAAAAGAACATGCGATAAGCTTCACGAATAAAAATATCATGATAAATCAAGTTTCACAGAGGAGAAATTAAACTTACAGCAAGTTTCACGAAGACAAATATCAAGATAAATTAATTTTCATTAATAAAAAACCTGGATGCTACCAGTCCCACGAACAAAACCGGTTTCAAGATGAAAAAATCAATATAAAAGTTTCACAAAAAGAAAATAAGCATACAACAAGTTTCATGAAGAAGAAATAAAAATATAACCAGTTTCTTGAAGATGTAAATCAAGATAAATTAAGTTTCTTGAAGCAATAATCCACATGCAGCAGGTTTCACGAACAAAACAACATGCAACAAGTTTCATGATGAAAAATATCATCATAAATTAAGTTTCACAAAAGGATAAAAAATATATAACAAGTGTCACGAAGACAGATATCAAGTTAATCAAGTTCTACGAAGAAAAAGTAGCACGCAACAAGTTCCAGAACAAAACTGGTTTCATGATGAAAAATCAGGGCACATGTTTCACAAAGAGAAAGATCAACCTGCAAGAAGTTTTATGACGAAGAAATAAAAATACAACCAGTTTCTTGAAGATATATATCAAGATACCTTAAGTTTCTTGAAGAAATAATCCATATGCAATAAGTTTCACGAATAAAATCAGCATGCACCATGTTTCACGAAGAAATAACCAGCATGCAAAAAGTTTCACAAGGAAAAATATCCTGATAAATTATGTTTAACGAAAGAATAAATCAAGATACACCAACTTTCACGAAGAAAATCATCAAGATAAATTGAGTTTCACGAAAAAAAATCAGTATGCAACAAGTTCCACGAACAAAACCGGTTTCACGAGAAAAAAAAATCGATGTATATGTTTCACGAAGAGAAAATTCAACATACAAAATGTTTCACGAAAACGAAATGAGAATATGACAAGTTTTTTGAAGACATAAAATCAAGATACATCAAGCTTCTGGAACAAATAATCCACATGCAACAAGTTTCACGAAGAAAAATTAGCTTGCATCATAGAAAAAACTAACATGCAATAAGTTTCATGAACAAAAATAATATGATAAATTAAGTTTCACGAAAGAATAAATCAATATACAACAAGTTTTACAAAGATAAATATCAAGATAAATTAAGTTTCACGAACAAGAAAATCAACACGCAACAAGTTACACAAACAAAACTGGTTTCACGAGAAAAAATTCAATGTGTGGGTTTCACGAAGAGAAAAATTAGCATGCAACAAGTTTCATGAAGAAGAAATAAAATATATCCAGTTTGTCGAAGATATAAATCAAGATACATATTCCACATGCAATAAGTTTAACGACCAAAAATCAGCATGCAACATGTTTCAAAAAGATACAACCAACATGCAATAATTTTTATGATGAAAATATCATTATAAATTAAGTTTCACGAAAGGATACAAGAATATATAACAAGTTTCACAAAGAAAAATATCAAGATAAATATTAAGAACAAAATCGATTTCACGATGAGAAAAAAAAATCAGTGTACATGTTTCACGAAGAGAAAAATCAACATGCAAGATATTATTTGAAAAAGAAATAAAAAGAAAACAAGTTTCTCGAAGACCAAAATAAAGATGCATTATTTTTCACGAAAAAATAATCCAACAAGAATCAGCATGCAATATGTTGCACGAAGAAAAAAACCAACATATGATAAGTTTCATGAAGACAAATATCATAATAAATTAAGTGTCTCGAAAACATAAATCAAGATGCAACAACTTTCACGAAGACAAATATCAAGACAAATTGAGTTTCACGAATAAATCAGCACGTAGCAAGTTTCACGAAAAAAAAACGGTTTAACGAGAAGAACGATCAATATACAAGTTTAACGGTGAGGAAAATCAACACTTGAGAAGTTTCAAGAAGAAACACATCATGATAAATTAAGTTTCACGAAAGAAATAACCAAAATACAGCTAGTTTCATGAACTAGTTTCATTTTCACGAGGAGAAAATTCAGTGTACAAGTTTCAAGAGGAGAAAAATCAGCAGGCATCAAGTTTCATGAAGAATAAATAAAAATATAGCAATTTTTTCGACGACATAAGTCCAGATATATTAACTCCCCTGAAGAGATAATCTACCTGCAACAATTTTCAGGAACAAAAATCCTCATGCATCATGTTTAAGGAAGAAAAAACCAACATGGAACAAGTTTCAAGGAGAAAGATTTTGAAGAAGAATCATGATAAATTAAGTTTCACGAACAAAAATCCGCTCGTAACACGTTCCAGGAACAAATCCGGTTTCACGAGATGAAAAAACCATTGTAAATACTTGAAGAATAAAAAATTCAACAAGCAACAAGTTTCATGATGAGGTAATGAAAATATAGGAAGTTTCTCGAAGACATAAATCAAGATACATTAAGCTATTTGAAGAAATAGTCCGCATACAACAAGTTTCAAGAACAAAAATCAGCATGCATCATGTTTCACAAAGAAAAAGCCAACATGCAACATATATCACGACCAAAAAGTAATAGACATCATTTCTTACACAAAATTAAAAAATCAAAATACATTAAGTTTCACGAACAAAAAACAAACAACATTCAATTAGACATATTATGTTTCTTGAAAAAATAATCCACGTGCCATAAGTTTCACGAACAAAAATAGCATGCATCAGGTTTCACAAAGATAGAACCAACATGCAACATATTTCACGACAAAAAAAATGTCTTAGGAATGATGGGGGGTTTCTAGAGGGTGCCATAGGACTAGTCGTGGCTTTGTACGGTGGTGCTCGAAATGCTCATAGTCTTGGCTAAAAGAACCATGACATTTTCCTTAAAACTTATTAGGAATAATTGATAGGAAAATCTCTCTCTTTTTCTTGATGGTCCGTCTAATAGAGCAATAGAAACGATGCATTTTCATTAAGACCTCTCAAAAATACATCTTAATATGGCTTAAATTTACCCCTACTACCAACTTCCTTCCCCTTTGAAATTGCTTTCTATGGGTTTCTGCCTTTTTTTAATTCACGGTTTGTTTTTGCTAATGTTTTATACTTTATAAGTTTTTTTTACGTGTTTTTTCGTTTGTTGAATTTAATTGCTATTTTTGTGTTTTTATAATACCTGTAAATTTGTTTTTAGCAATGAAGCTTGTATTTACAATACAAAACCTTCATTCTTTAGATTTCTTGTTCAAGGATAAAACTTCGATACGTAATCATTTACGTAATTTAAGTATCTTATAGCCTATGTTCATAGGTATGCTCACTCAAGAATGACTCTAATAATAGTGTAAAATTCTGTGCAGGGAAGAAGAAAAATAAGACTTTTGAACGTATAGGCAGGTGTACCATATTATAGCCGTAATAATACTCGCACTTTTATGCCATCTCTGATAGCACATTCAAGTTGCAACAGAGTAAAATAATCTATTAGTAAAAAATGCACTAAGAACAACCCGCAATACTATTTGAAAATACACTCTAAAGCATTACTTAAGGAGCAGGGTCCTGTGATGGCGCAGTGGATTTAACCTTAGCTTAGTAATACGGGACCCGGAGATCGAATCACGCTGCAGGAATGCACTGCAGGGCCGACGCAGGGACCTTAGTAGTCAAGAAGCGTCGTTAATTCTTAAATACTTAACAAGCAGGTGCACTTCACATGTAACCAAATTTTAGTGATTTATTTCCACCTTGAGTGTCAATTATTGCAGCCATATGGGAAAATTTCATCCTTTTAATCATTCTAGTATATGAGACAGTGAATTCCCTGATTGGGAAACCATTAATTATGTAGAAAGTATTACCCGAATCAAAATCTTTGAAAGGTTTTCATAGTCCAACTGGTTGATGCTTCATTCCATTGAGGGGCTGATCCCTTACGAATCCTAATGTGGAAATAAAGTCTTTGCAATAAAAGGTTCCTTGAGAAAAACGTCTTGAAAGAAAATGAAGTCCCAAAAGAAAAACAACACATTGAAAGAAAAAAATGCCCTGAAGGAAAATGAAAACTCTTAATGTATTATATATCATACCACGTGTGTGTCCTTCTCAGTTATAAGTGGCGATTCCCAAAGGGTTATGAAAAAACAGTTTACGTTTGAATGTGTAATCCTTAAGACTGGTAAACATTTCCGATTAAGCAAGCAGTAAATAAATCATGAAAGAAAAATGTCTCCAAGAAAAATGTCTTAAAACGTCTTGAAATGTTCTTAAACGTCTTGAAAAACTTCTTAAAGAATAACTTCTTTAAAAATATCTTGAAAAGTCTTGAAACATCTTGAAAACGTATCCAAGAAATACATATTAAAAAACGTCTTGAAATACTTGTTGAAGAAAAAAATTCTTAAAAAACGTCTTGACACATCTTTAAAAGTTTTGAAAAACGTTTAGAAAAAAATATTTTTAAAAATGTTTGATATGTCTTGAAACGTCTTGGAAGAGGTCTTCAAGAAAAAACGTCTTGACACATCTTTAAAAGCTTTGAAAAACGTTTTGAAAAAAATATTTTTTAAAATGATTGATATGTCTTGAAACGTCTTGGAAAAGGTCTTCAAGAAATCGTCTTAAAAACGTTTTGAAATATCTTGAAACGTCTTGATAAACGCCTTGAAGAAAAACATCTTATAAAACGTCTTGAAATATCCGGAAACGTCTTGAAAAAGTCTTGAAGAAAAATGTTTTAAAAAATGTCTTGATATGTCTTGAAAGGTCCTGAAAAAAATGTCTTGAAGAAAAATGTCTTTAAAAATGACTTGAAACGTCTAAAAAAACTTCTTGAAGAAAAATATCTTAATAAATTTCCCTTACTTGACTAGTGGACTCTAACACGTCCTATTACGTAACAATAAAAAAACTATGATGTAACAACCAAACCCTATTACATAACAATCAAAGTAAACATTCCTCATTACATAATTAACCCCTGTATCTCTTAGAAAACATCCCTTATGACGTAACATCCAAAGAAATCCTGATTTGGCGCGGACACTGAAGGTTTTTAACACTCAAAGAAACTATGATGTAACAAGCAAAGCCCGTTATGTAACAACTGAAGAAATCATGATTTGGCGGAACTCTCATAGGGTTTTAAAGCAATTAACCCATGCTTCGCTTAGAAAACATTTCCTATAACATAACATGCACCTACTGGTTAACATGGAATAATTGGATAGGGATGCGTTTAAAAGCAGGCATAGGGCTGCGTTTAAAAGAAGGAATAGGGCTGCGATTGAATCGATTGGGCCTTAACTACTGGCATAACTTACAACCCTACCCCCTGAGGGCTTTGAGGGGTGGCGGTGGCATCTCCAAATACATCATTACTGGGCCTTTCTACTACGTGAAACAAAATGCCTATCTATAAATTTTGATTGGGTGTCTTTGAGGAAATGATGGGTGTGGGTGTATGGTTGCTCTTCAATCCCTTTTGAATTCAAAAAGGATATTAGAATCAAATCCAATCAAATGAGCCTTTTTAGAAGTTTCTGTTTCCTTCTATATTAAGTGTCATGGTCTAAAAGAAACAGATAAAAAAAATACATCGTGCCACGTCGCTCTTTACTTAGGCAGCGCTATTTTGCTGCCTATGATATATATATATATATATATATATATATATATATATATATATATATATATATATATATATATATATATATATATAATTTTGTTTTTCATATATAATATATATAATATATATAATATGATATATGTTATAATATATATAATATATATATATATATATATATATATATATATATATATAGATATATATATATATCTATTTATATAAAAATTAAATAAAAAAACTAGTTTTTTTAACTGAAAGTAAGGAGCGACATTAAAATTTAAAACGAACAGAAATTACTCCGTATATGAAATGGGTTGTCCCCTCCGCAGTCCCTCGCTCTTTACGCTAAAGTTTTTAATTGTTTTAAAAAGTAGAATTGGGGCAAAGAGTCAAACTTTAGCGTAAAGAGCGAGGGATGGCGGGGGGGACAACCCATTTCATATACGGAGTAATTTCTGTTCGTTTTAAGTTTTAATGTTGCTCCTTACTTTCAGTTAAAAAAACTAGTTTTTTTTATTTAATTTCTGAACGTTTTTGAATTAATGCATGTTTGATTTTGGCTCTCCGCACATAAATTATTGAAATGAAATTATGATATTAATTTTTTTTTGACTAAATGGCTCTCTCTTAGTTTTGATCAGATGATTTTGAGAAATAAGGGGTGGGGAAGGAGGCCTAGCTGCCCTCCAATTTTTTGGTTACTTAAAAAGGCTACTAGAGCTTTTAATTTTCAACGAACGTTTTTATCAGTAAAAAATATACGTAACTTAAGAATTAACTTACGTAACAAACTTTTATATTCTTATATTTTTATTATGTGTACGAGGGGGTTTGTAGCCTCGTTAATACCTCGCTCTTTACACTAAATCGTAAGTTTTGTCCCAATTTTTTAAGAATGACCCCTGAATCAAAAAGGCCGTAGAATAAATAGTTGAAATTACTAAAAATATTTTAGCATAAAGAGCGAGGTATTTATCTCCTCCTAAAAAACCTCGATCTTTATGCTAAAGTATTTTTAGAACCCCTCATATGCGTAATAATCTCTGTTCGTTTTAAATTTCAATGCTATTCCTTACTTTCATTTGAAAAAACGTTTTCATGTTTATTTTTTCATTGTTTTTTTATAGTAATGCTAGAAAATCCTGCGCCCTTTTTATTGAATTTTTCTTCCCCCATGACATATTCCTCAAAGGAAAGATCCTCCCACAAAGCCCTCTCCCATCAACCCCACCCCCCAAACCAAAAAATCCACCTGAAGACGTCTGTATACTTCCCAATAACCATTACTATATGTAAACACTGGTCAAAGTTTGTAACTTGCAGCCCCTCCCCCAGCGATTGTGGGGGAGTAAGGCATTCCTAAAGACATAGTTATTATGGTTTTCGACTATGTGGAACAAAATGGCTATCTCAAATTTTTAATCTGTTGACTTTTGGAAAAAAATTAGCGTGGGAGGGGGCCTATTTGCCCTCCAATTTTTTCAACACTTAAAAAGGGCACTAGAACTTTTCATTTCCGTAAGAATGAGCCCTCTTGCGACACTCTAAGACCACTTGGTCGATACGATGACCCCTGGGGAAAAGAAAAAAAAACAACAAACAAACAAATAAACACGCACCCGTGATTTGTCTTCTGGCAAAAAATATGAAATTCCATATTTTTTAGACAGGAGCTTGAAATTTTTGCTATAGAGTTCTCTGATATGCCGAATGCGATAGTTTGATTTTCGTTAAAATTCTATGACTTTTAGGGGATGTTTCCCCCTCTTTTCCAAAATAGGGCAAATTTTCTCAGGCTCGTAACTTTTGATGACAAAGGCTAAATTAATTGAAACTTATATATTTAGAATCAGCGTGAAAATTTGATTCTTTTGATGTATCTTTTAGCATCAAAATTCCGTTTTTTAGAGTTCCGTTTACTATTGAGCCGTGTCGCTCCTTACTACAGTTCTTTACCACGAACTGTTTGAAAAGAAAATAATTCGGTATTTCGGGGCTCTTGACATTATTACTCCTTTGCGGAAGTTAGGCTCAAAATTGGAAAAGGATTATATTTTTTCTCTGGGCCCCTTCCACCTCTTAGTTCGTTTATTTTCCCGTTAGTTTTCATCTGTTTTCGCTTTATAGTTGTGTTATCTCTTAGCAGTTCTTTCGTTAGTTGAGTTATGGTTGTGGTATATATGTTTTATCGCTCGTATAGTTGTGTTATTTTCAAATTATACTCCATAATAGAGAGGCTCCGAACACCCAACATTGTATATTAAGCTTTGAATTTGACGTTTTTTTCTAACGTGACCAGATTCGTCCTGCGCCCTTTTCATTGAATTTTTTTCCCCCATGACATATTTCTCCAAGGAAAGATCCTCCCACATAGCCCTGTCCCTCAACCCTACCCCAAAAACCAAAAAAATCCCCCTGAAAACGTCTGTACACTTCCCAAAAACCATTATTATATGTAAACACTGGTTGAACTTTATAACTTGCAGCCCCTCCCCCAGGGACTGTGGGGGAGTAAGTCATCCCCAAATACATAGTTATTATGATTTTCAACTATGCTGAACAAAATGGCTATCTCAAAATTTTGGTCCGTTGACTTTGGGAAAACAATGAGCGTGGGAGGGGGCCTAGATGCCCTCCAATGTTTTTGGTCACTTAAAAAGGACACTAGAACTTTTCATTTCCGTTAGAATGAGCCCTCTTGCGACATTCTAGGACCACTTAGTCGATACGATGACCCCTGGAAAAAAAAAAAAAAAAAAAAAAAAAAAAAAAAAAAAAAAAAAAAAAAAAAAACACGCACCCGTGATTTGTCTTCTGGCAAAAATGCAAAATTCCACATTTTTGTAGATAGGAGCTCGAAACTTCTACAGTAGGGTTCTCTGATACGCTGAATCTGATGGTTTCAATTTCGTTAAGATCCGACGACTTTTAGGGGGTGTTTCCCCCTATTTTCCTAAATAAGGCAAATTTTCTCAGGCTCGTAACTTTTGATGGGTAAGACTAAACTTGATGAAACTTATATATTTAAAATCACCATTAAAATGCTATTCTTTTGATGTAGCTATTGATATCAAAATTCAATTTTTTAGAGTTTTGGTTACTATTGAGCCGGATCGCTCCTTACTACAGTTCGTTACAACGAACTGTTTGATAAGTTGTCTGTGTGTCTGTCGAGTGACGTCACTGTCCGCATATGACGTCTGAATTATTTCATCACCTACCAATTCAAAAATGAATGTAATCAAGCCGAAGTAGCTCAGTTATATAACTACCTATGTTGGCGCAGTGGGTTTGACCTTAGCGTGGTAATACGGGACCCAGAGCTCGAACCATGCTGTAGGAATGCACTACAGGGCCGACGCAGGGACCTTAGTAGTCAAAAACTAAAAAGAAAAAAAAACTAAAAACTAATAAAAAAACTAAAAAAACTATAAACTGAAAAAGAAAAAAAAACTAAAAAAAGGAAAAAAACTGACAAATAAAGGAGAAAAAGAAAACTAAAAAAAATAAAATCTATATATATAAAATCTATATATATATATAAATAAGTTGTCTGTGTGTCTGTCGAGTGACGTCACTGTCCGCATATGACGTCTGAATTATTTCATCACATACCAGTTCGAAAACGAATGTATTCAAGCCGAAGTAGCTCAGTTATATAACTACCTGTGTTGGCGCAGTGGGTTTGACCTTAGTGTGGTAATACGGGACCCAGAGATCGAACCATGCTGCAGGAATGCACTACAGGGCTGACGCAGGGACCTTAGTATTCAAAAACTAAAAAGAAAAAAAAACTAATAAAAAAACTAAAAACTGAAAAAGAAAAAAAACTAAAAAAAGGAAAAAAAACTGACAAATAAAGGAGAAAAAGAAAACTAAAAAAATAAAATCTATATATATAAATAAGTTGTCTGTGTGTCTGTCGAGTGACGTCATTGTCCGCATATGACCGTCTGAATTATTTCATCACATACCAATTCAAAAACGAATGTATTCAAGCCGAAGTAGCTCAGTTATATAACTACCTGTGTTGGCGCAGTAGGTTTGACCTTAGCGTGGTAATACGGGACCCAGAGATCGAACCATGCTGCAGGAATGCACTACAGGGCTGACGCAGGGACCTTAGTATTCAAAAACTAAAAAGAAAAAAACAACTAAAAACTAATAAAAAAACTAAAAACTGAAAAAGAAAAAAAAACTAAAAAAAGGAAAAAAACTGACAAATAAACGAGAAAAAGAAAACTAAAAAAAAATAAAAATAAAATAAAAAAAAAATAAAAAAAGTAAATGTATTCAAGCCGAAGTAGCTGAGTTGGTAAAGCGTTATGTTCCAGGTTCTAGGTCCGAGAGGCTCCAGGTTCGAACCTTGGCTTTAGCATTAATACAAAAGAAGAAACAGGTAAAAACTACTAAAAAAACTAAAAAAGCTAAAAAACTAAAAAAAACTAAAAAAAGATAAAAAACTAAAAAAGAAAAAAGAAAAAAACAAAAAAAAACTAAAAAAGGGTAAAAACAGCAAAAAAACTAAAAAAAAAATAAAAACTAATAAAAAACTAAAACTGAAAAAGAAAAAAAACTAAAAAAAGGAAAAAAACTGAAAAATAAAGGAGAAAAAGAAAACTAAAAAAAAAAAAAAAATAAAAACTAAAAAAGGTAAAAACTACAAAAAAAACTAAAAAGAAAAAAAAACTAAAAAGCTAAAAAAAAAGGTAGAAACCAAAAAAAAAACTAAAAATAAAAAAAGGAAAAAAACTAAAAATTTATTTCATCATATACTAATTCAAAAACGAATGTATATACAGACCGGGACACAGGGAATATAAATGTCGACCGGGACACTCAAAGAGAAATTACAGACTGGGAACCGGGACACAAATGACGACTGGAACGTGTGTGTCGACTGACGTCATGTTTGTTCGTCGACTGACGTCATGTTTGTCGACTATAAATGTCGACTGGGACAGAGGGACACAACTACAACAGGGACGCCGGGGGGCACAGGGGGGTATATAAATGACGACGGGGACACAGGGAATGTCCGATTAGCAATCACCATAAACAAAGCTCAAGGGCGATCATTAGAATCATGAGGTATAACTAAAAAAACTAAAAAAAAGGTAAAAAACTAAAAACTAAAAAAAAGACCAATTCAAAAACGAATGTATATACAGACCAGGACACCGGGACACAAATGACGACCGGGACACCGGGACACAGGGAATATAAATGACGACCGGGACACTCAAAGAGAAATTACAGACTGGGACCCCGGGACACAAATGACGACCGGGACACAGGTACACAACTACAACGGGGACGCGGGGGGGGGGGCACAGGGGGATATATAAATGACGACGGCGACACAAGGAATGTTCGATTAGCAATCACCATCAACAAAGCTCAAGGGCAATCATTAGAATCATGAGGTATAGATCCGAATACGGATTGTTTTTCCCATGGACAATTATATGTTGCATGTTCAAGAGTCGGTAAACCTGACAATCTATTTATATGTACGTAGTTAAAAACATATATCTATATATATAAAAATAAGTTGTCTGTCTGTGTGTCTGTCTGTGGATCAGGTGACGTCATGTTTCTGTGTCCACTGACGTCATGAAATTAGTTGTCGTCATTTTTGCTTCGACGGTGACGTCATTCAAGATATTTAAGACATATGTTCACGGAAAAATGTTTAATTGTAAAATGACTGAAGAACCTACAATGGCAACAGCCGAGGAAGCTGCTCAAAGAGTCTATGCCAAAAAACTTGCTGCTGATAGAGAAAGTAAGAAAAGAAAGCGTGCCGAGGAATCACAAGAACAGCAAGAAAACAGGCTTGCAGCTGATAGAGAAAGTAAGAAAAGAAAGCGTGCCGAGTAATCACAAGAACAGCAAGAAAACAGGCTTGCGGCTAAAGAACGCAAAACCGCGCAGTTTGATGAAAATCTACCTGGAAAGCGAGAGTCAAAACATATCAAAACTGAAAATGATAGCGATGATGATTGGGTTTGGGATTTTGACTTGGATAAGGTCATCAATGCCTACCAGATTTAAGTTAAAAAACAAAGGTTCGGCGATATGTACTTCATAGTGACGCTGAAAAATAAAGAAGAAAAAAAACTGAAAAAATGTAAAAAACTAAAAAAAAACTAAAAAGAAAAAACACTCAAAGATAAATTACAGACTGGGACAAAAATGACGACCGACACAGAGGGAATATAAATGACGACCGGGAACCTCAAAGAAAAATTACAGACTGGGACAATCACGACCGGGAATATAAATGACGACCGGGACACAGGGACACAACTACAACGGGGACGCCGGGGGCACAGGCGGGATATATAATTGACGACTGAGAGACAGGGATTGTTTGAATAGAAATTAAAGACCGGGACACCGGGACACAAATGACGACCGGGACACTGGGACACAGGGAATATAAATGACGACCGGGACACTCAAAGAGAAATTACAAACTGGGACACCAGGACACAAATGACGACCGGGACACAGGGAATATAAATGCTATTTATATGCACAGACAATGGGACAGCGAAGAATGTTGTATATTCGCATGTTTTACGTAGTTAAAAATATATATTTATATCTATCTCTATTCACAGGTGGGACACAGGGACACAGCTACAATGGCGCGTAACTAATATGGCGCGTAACGACTTACGCGCGCGGGGGGGCCCAACAGCTAGTATATATATATATATATATACATATATATATATATATATATATATATATATATATATATATATATATATATATATATATATATATATATATATATATATATATATATATATATATATATATATATGTTTTTAACTACGTACATATAAATAGATTGTCAGGTTTACCGACCCTTGAACATGCAACATATAATTGTCCATGGGAAAAAAAATCCGTATTCAGATCTATACCTCATTATTCTAATGATTGCCCTTTTACATTCCCTGTGTCCCGGTCGTCATTTATATATCCCCCCTGTGCCGCCCCCGGCGTCCCCGTTTTAGTTGTGTCCCTGTGTCCCGGTCGTTATTTGTGTCCCGGTGTCCCAGTCTGTAATTTCTCTTTGAATGTCCCGGTCGTCATTTATATCCCCTGTGTCCCGGTGTCCCGGTCTTCATTTGTGTCCCGTTGTCCCGATCTGTAATTTCGTCAGTCGACAAACATGACGTCAGTCGACAAACAACTTCATGACGGAATAATGCTCAATCCTCATAATGACGTCAGTCGACAAACATGACGTCAGTCGACACACAAACATGACGTCAGTAGACAGACAGACAAACAACTTATTTTTATATAGATAGATATATGTGGGGGTGGCGCTTCACTCCACCCCAACACCAAGTTGGTGGAGGCGTTTCGTGCCCCCCCCCCCAAGCCCCCCCGCGCGTGTAAGTCGTTACGCGCCACCCCAACACCTAGTGGTTCGCGCCACCCCAACACCTAGTTGGTGGGAGCGCTTCATGCCCACCCCAAGCCCCCCCCGCGCGCGTAAGTCGCTACGTGCCATATTAGTTACGCGCCATTGTAGTTGTGTCCCTGTGTCCCACCTATGAATATAGATATATATATATATATATATATATATATATATATATATATATATATATATATATATATATATATATATATATATATATATATATATATATATATATATATATATATGTTTTTAACTACCTAAAACTTGCGAATATGCAACATCCTTTGCTGTCCCATTGTCTGTGCATATAAATAGATTGTCAGGTTTACCGACTCTTGAACATGCAACATATAATGGTCCATGGGAAAACAATCCGTATTCAGATCTATACCTCATGATTCTAATGATTGCCCTTGAGCTTTGTTAATGGTGATTGCTAATCGACGATTCCCTGTGTCACCGTCGTCATTTATATATCCCCCTGTGCCCCCTGGCGTCCCCGTTGTAGTTGTGTCCCTGTGTCCCGGTCGTCATTTACATTCCCTGTGTCCCGGTCGTCATTTGTATCATTTATATATCCCCCTGTGCCCCCCGGCGTCCCCGTTGTAGTTTTGTCCCTGTGTCCCGGTCGTCATTTATATTCCCTGTGTCCCGGTCGTCATTTGTATCCCGGTGTCCCGGTCTGTATATACATTCGTTTTTGAAATGGTATATGATGAAATAAATTTTTGTATTTTTCCCCTTTTTTTCTTTTTAGTTTTTTTTTGGTTTTTACTTTTTTTTAGTTTTTTAAGTTTTTTTTCTTTTTTCTTTTTATTTTTTTTTATTTTTATTTTTTTAGTTTTATTTTTCTCCTTTATTTTTCATTTTTTTCCTTTTTTTATTTTTCTTTTTTAGTTTTTTTAGTTTTTTAGCTCTTAGTTTTTTTATTAGTTTTTTTATTAGTTTTTATTTTCTTTTTAGTTTTTTTGTAGTTTTTACCTTTTTTATAGTTCTTTTTTACTTATGACCTGGTCTTCATTTATACTCCCTGTGTCCCGGTCGTCATTTGTGTCCCGGTGCTTTGTTGATGGTGATTGCTAATCGAACATTCCTTGTGTCCCGGTCGCTTTCTCTTTGAGTGTCCCGGTCGTCATTTATATTCCCTATGTGCCGGTGTCCCGGTCGTCATTTGTGTCCCGATGTCCGGGTCTGTAATTTCGTCAGTCGAAAACATGACGTCAGTCAACACATATTCTATATATAAAAATAAGTTGTCTGTGTGTGTGTGGGTCTGTCGGGTGACGTCATGTTTGTGTGTTGACTGACGTCATGAAGTTAGTTGTCGTCATTTTTGTTATGACGGTGACGTCATTAAAGGTATTTAAGACATGCGTTCACGGAGAAATCTATTAATGTTTAACTGTAAAATGACTGATGAACTTACAATGGCAACAGCCGAGGAAGATGCTCAAAGAGTCTATGCCAAAAAACTTGCTGCTGATAGAGAAAGTAAGAAAAGAAAGCGTGCAGAGGAGTCACAAGAACAGCAAGAAAACAGGCTTGAGGCTGATAGAGAAAGAAAGAACAGAAAGCGTGCCGAGAAACTACCAGAGCAACGCGAAACCAGACTTGCTGCTAAAAGAGAAAGTGAAAAAAGAAGGCGTGCCGAGGAACTACCAGAGCAACATGAAACCAGACTTGCTGCTAAAAGAGAAAGTGAAAAAAGAAGGCATGCCGAGGAACTACCAGAGCAACATGAAACCAGACTTGCTGCTAAAAGAGAAAGTGAAAAAAGAAGGCGTGCCGAGGAATCACAAGAACAGCCAGAAATCAGGCTTGCTGCTGATAGAAAAAGTAAGAAAAGAAAGCGTGCCGAGGAATCAGAGCAACCTGAAAGTTATCGCCTGGCATTCGGGTACAGCCCAGTCGATGATTATAGCTTGAGTAGATGTGTTCAAATCTGAACTATGTCTAAAATTTGTCCCTATTGCAAGGCCTTGAAATTCAATGGTGAAACAATGGGAATGTGTCACGCCTCAGGAAAAGTTATACTTCCTCTATTGCCTGCACCACCAGAGCCATTGAAGACTTTCCTTACTGGAACTACGTCAGAATCTAAACGTTTTTTTTTATCACAAATCAGAAAATATAACTCATGTTTCCAAATGGGACGTTTGGAGCCCAAATCGAAAATCCAGATCAATTTATGTCTACTTTCAAAGTAAAAGGGCAAATTTATCATAGAGCAGGGTCCCTTCTACCATTCTCAGGCGAGAATCTGATACGCATAATATTGTTATTTCCGCTGACAAAACGCCTCCAGGCCAACATGTGCGTAGATACAATGCTCCAACTATCGACGAAGTGGCAATCGTTATGGTTGATGATCAGTTTTTACCTCGAGATATTATTCTTCATAAGCGAAACGCTCAGTTGTTGAGAATTGCTGAAACTCATCGATGCTACGATGCCCTACAATATCCTATCATTTTTTGGGATTGCGTATTGCGTATGTTCGTCTCTATGGTCGTCCAGATTTATTTATTACATTTACATGTAATCAATCTTGGGACGAGATACAGCAGCTTTTACTTCAAGGACAATCGGCGGTTCATAGACATGACATTACGGCCCGTGTCTTCCGGCAAAAGTTGAAATCACTGATAAACTACATAGTAAAACTTGAAGTGTTTGGGTCAGTGCGATGCTGGATGTACTCAGTAGAATGGCAAAAACGAGGTTTGCCACACGCACATATACTAATCTGGCTACATAAAAAAATTACTTCCAACGAAATTGATGATGTGATTTCCGCTGAAATACCTGATGAAAATGTCGATAAGGGGTTAAATGATATTATTGTAAAAAATATGATACATGGACCTTGTGGTGCACTGAACGAAAATTCACCATGCATGGCCAAAGGAAGGTGCACAAAGCAATATCCTCGACTTTTAGTATCCAACACAATTACTGGCAATGATGGTTACCCACAATATAGAAGAAGATTTACTGAAGATGGCGGTAAAACAGCAATAATAAAGAAGCGTAACGGTACCACCATCGAAGTAGATAACCAGTGGGTTGTTCCATATTCCCCATTATTATCAAAAACATTTAATGCACACATAAATGTTGAATACTGTAACTCCGTAAAGGCAATCAAATACATATGTAAATACGTCAACAAAGGCAGTGACATGGCAGTTTTTGGCTTGCAGCCAGAAATCAAAGATTTCGACGAAATCGTACAATATCAGGCTGGAAGATACATAAGCAGTAATGAAGCTGTTTGGTGAATTCCTTCATTTCCGATACATGAACGTAGTCCAGCTGTTGTTCACTTAGCGGTACATTTACAGAATGGTCAACGTGTTTATTTCTCGGAAACCAACGTGCAAAAAAGAGCCCTGAATCCACCGGATACAAAGTTAACCTCTTTCTTTTCGCTTTACAAAAACGACTCTTTTGCAAAAAAACTGCTGTATACTGAAGTGCCTTCGTATTACACGTGGAATACTAAAAATAAAGTATTTGAACGTCGAAAACAGGGTAAGTCAGTCGAAGGCCAACCTACCATCTTCAAAGATACCACGATAGGAAGACTCTACACCGTTCACCCCAATCAACATGAATGCTTCTTTCTACGCCTGCTTTTGGTGAATGTACCCGGTCCGACATCCTTTGAGTATTTGAGAACTGTAAACGGTACTATACATGACACTTACCGTAGTGCATGCCAAGCTCTGAATTTATTGGAGAATGACCAACACTGGGATAACTGCATCAATGACGCGTGCGAAACGTCAACTCCAAGTCAAATTCGTGCATTGTTTGGCATCATTTTAGCAACTTGCTCTCCATCAGCTCCTACAGAGTTATGGGAAAAATATAAGTCAAAAATGTCCGAAGATATTCTCCATCGAAAAGAGTTAGTGACGTCAGATATGACTTTTGATTTTACATCAGAAATTTATAACTACACTTTATTATTATCGAAGATTTGTGCGTACGTATGGCAAACAAACCTCAGGATTTGGGAATATCTTCACCTAACCGTATCGCTGCTGTTTCGACATGTGTAGAATGGGATCGTGAACAAAGTTACAGTACGGTAAAACGTTTGTGATAAAACTGATTCTGGCATCAATTCGATCAAAAAATTATATAGCGTTGGCAATTGCGTCGTCAGGAATAGCCGCAACATTGCTGCCTGGTGGAAGAACTGCTCATTCCGCTTTGAAATTGCCTCTGAATTTGCATTCTACAGAAACTCCCGCGTGCAATATTTCCAAATCATCTGGGATGGGTAAAGTATTGCAGCAATGAAAACTTATTATTTGGGATGAGTGCACAATGGCACACAAAAAATCACTCGAGGCTCTGGATCAATGCTTGAAAGATTTGCGTGGGAAGTCGAAACCCTTTGGCAGCACATTAATATTGCTTGCGGGAGATTTCAGGCAAACATTACCTATAATACCTAGATCAACCCCTGCAGACGAAATGAATGCTTGCCTGAAAAATTCTAATTTATGGGCACACGTAAAAACATTAAAATTAACTACAAATATGGTTGTCCGATTGCAAAACGATGACTCTGGTCAAACATTTTCAGATCAATTGCTGGCAATTGGAAACGGAAAGCTCCCAGTAGACTCAATTTCAGGACGTATACAACTACCTGCTGATTTCTGTAATTTAGTGACGTCCAAAAATGAATTGATTGAAAAAGTATTTCCGAATATTCTAAAAAATTATAAAAATAATAAATGGCTAAGTGAAAGAGCGATTCTTGCACCCAAGAATCCTTTACAAGTCAGTCAACACAGTTTTGGAACCAAATGAAGCAGTTAATTATCCATCTGAATTTTTAAATTCCTTGGATCTTTCAGGGTTTCCACTACACGTGCTACAACTAAAAATAGGCGCACCAATAATACTTTTAAGAAATATCAACCCACCAAAGCTTTGCAATGGCACGCGACTTGCCGTAAAAAAAAAATGGAAAACCTAATAGAGGCCACAATCTTGACAGGGCCTTTTGAGGGTGAGGCTGTTCTTACTCCTCGCATTCCCATGATTCCAATGGATCTGCCTTTTCAATTTAAAAGATTGCAATTCCCAATTCGATTAGCATTTGCAATCACCATTAACAAAGCTCAAGGTCAATCATTAGAAAAATGTGGTATAGATCTTAATACTGATTGTTCTTCCCATGGACAATTGTACGTTGCATGTTCGAGGGTCGGTAAACCTGACAATCTATTTATATGCAGCGACAATTGGACAGCGAAGAATGTTGTATATTCGCAAGTTTTACGCAGTTAATTTGTATTGTATCTATCTATCTATTTATCTATTTATATAAAAACGAGTTGTGTGTATGCATGTTTGTTTGTTTGTAAAAAGAGCGTTTGCATATGACGTCATTATTAGTACATAATCCTTTGTATATGCACAGACAATGGGAAAGCCAAGAATGTTCTATATTCGCAAGTTTTACGTAGTTTAAAACACATGTATAAATCTATCTATATTCATAGGTGGTACACAGGGACACAACTACAATGGTGCGTAACTAATATTGCGCGTAACGACTTACGCACGTGGGGGGGGGGGGCTTGGGGGGGGGGGTGTGAAGTGCCCCCACCAACTAAGTGTTGGAGTCTACCAACAGCTAGACTATCTATATATATAAAAATAAGTTGTCGGTGTGTCTGTCGAGTGACGTCATGTTTGTGTGTCGACTGACGTCATGTTTGTCGACTGACGAAATTACAGACCGGGACATCGGGACACAAATGACGACCTGGACACCAGGACATAGGGAATACAAATGACGACCGGGACACTCAAAGAGAAAGCGACCGGGACACAGGGAATATTCGATTAGCAATCACCATCAACAAAGCACCGGGACACAAATGACGACCGGGACACAGGGAACATAAATGACGACCGGGACACTCAAAGAGAAATTACATACCAGGACACCGGGACACAAATGACGACTGGGACACCGGGACACAGGGAATATAAATGACGACGAGGACGCTCAAAGAGAAATTACCGGCTGGGACACTGGGACACAAATGACGACGGGGACACAGGGAATGTTCGATTAGCAATCACCATCAACAAAGCTCAAGGGCAATCATTAGAATAATCAGTTATAGATCGTAATACGGATTGTTTTTCCCATGGACAATTTTATGTTGCATGTTCAAGAGTCAGTAAACCTGACAATCTTCTTATATGCACAGACAATGGGACATTGAAGAATGTTGTATATTCGCAAGTTTTACGTAGTTGAAAACATATATATATATATATATATATATATATATATATATATATATATATATATATATATATATATATATATATATATATATATATATATATATATATATATATATATATATATATATATATATATCTTTCTATATTCACAGGTGGGACACAGGGACACAACTACAATGGTGCGTAACTAATATGGCGCGTAACGACTTACGCGCGGGGGGGGCTTGGGGGGGGGGGGGGGGTTGCGAAGTGCCCCGACCAACTAGGTGTTGGGGTGGCGCGAATCGCCACCCCAACAGCTAGTATATATATATATATATATATATATATATATATATATATATATATATATATATATATATATATATATATATATATATATATATATATATATATATATATATTAATTCAACACTCCCCATAACATTCTTTGAAAGACTCACCTGAATATCCTTCGTCTTCTTGGAAAATAAAATTCAAACATGCATACCTTTCTCAATAGCATATACTGTGTGTAAACAATGAACGAATTGTCTTACAGCCTACTACTTACAGCCCTTGTCCTGAGGACTGTCTGGAGGTTGACATCCCCAATACTGGTCCCTTCAACAATGCTAGACAAAATCGCTGTCTTAAAATTTCAAACATACATGCTTTGGGGAATAATAGGCTAGGGGGAAGGGGGCTGACGTCCCTCGACTCACTTTTGACTCTTAAAAGTTGACTCTAAATTACGTTTAAAATGTTTTAACTTTAATAAATCAAGAATTATTTAAACTTTAAGGAATACATATCAGTATAAGTATAATAAACTGACAATCCACAGCCATTTTTCAAACAGTTCGTGGTAACGAACTGTAGTAAGGAGCGACCTGGCTCAATAGAAACCAAAACTCTAAAAAATGGAATTTTGAGAACAATAGCTACATCAAAAGAATCGCATTTTAATGCTGATTTTAAATATATAAGTTTCATCAAGTTTAGTCTTACGCTCCAAAAGTTACGAGCCTGAGAAAATTTGTGTTATTTTAGAAAATAGGAGGAAACACCCCTTAAAAGTCATAGAATCTTAACGAAAACTACACCATCAGATTCAGCGTATCAGAGAACTCTACTGTAGAAATTTCAAGCTCCTATCTACAAAAATGTAGAATTTTGTATTTTTTGCCAGAAGGCAGATCACGGATGCGTGTTTATTTGTTTTTTTTTTCTTTTTCCCAGGGGTGATCGTATCGACCCAGTTGTCCTAGAATGTTGCGAGAGGGCTCATTCTAACGGAAATGAAAAGTTCTAGTGCCCTTTTTAAGTGACCAAAAAAATTAGAGGGCAGCTAGGCCCCCTCCCACGCTAATTATTTTCCCAAAGTCAACGGATCAAAATTCTGAGATAGCCATTTTATTCAGCGTAGTCGAAACACCTTATAACTATGTCTTTGGGGACGACTTACTCCTCCACAGTCCCCGCGGGAGGGGCTACATTTTACAAACTTTGACCAGTGCTTACATATAGTAATGGTTATTGGGAAGTGTACAGGTGTTTTCAGGAGGATTCTTTGGTTGGGGGGAGGGGTTGAAAAGAGGGGGATATATTGGGGGAACTCTCCATCGAGGAATTTGTCATGGGGGAAGAAAATTTCCATGAAGGGAGCGCAGGATTTACTAGCATTATTTTGAAAAAAACAATGAAAAAATAAATAGGAAAAAGTTTTTTTCATCTGGAAGTAAGGAGCAGCATTAAAACTTAAAAGAACAGAAATTATTACCCATATGAGGGGCTCACCTCCTCCTAATACCTCGCTCTTTGCGCTAAAGTATTTTTAGTAATGTCAACTATTTATTCTACGGCTTTTGTGATTCAGGGGTCATTCTTAACGAATTGGGCCAAAATTTAAGATTTAGTGTAAAGAGAGAGGTACTGACGAGGGGGCGAACCCTCTCATATGTGTAATAAAAACATGAGAATAAAAAATTCTTTACGTAAGCTAGTTTATAAGTTACGTATATCTTTTACTAATAAAAAGATTCGTAAAAAATTAAAAGTTCTAGTTGCCTTTTTTATTAACCAAAAAATTGGAGGGCAACTAGGCTTCCTCCCCCGCTCTTTATTTCTCAAAATCATTCGATCAAAATTATGAGAAAGCAATTTAGCCAAAAAAAAAAAAAAAAAAAAAAAAAAAAGCGAATTTCGTTTTAATTATTTCTCTGCGGAGAGCCAAAATCAAAACATGCATTGATTCAAAAACGTTCAGAAATTAATTAAAAAAAAACAAGTTTTTTCAACTGAAAGTAAGGAGCGACAATAAAACTTAAAACGAACAGAAATTACTTCGTATATGAAAGGGGCTGCTTCCTCATCAACGCCCCGCTCTTTACGCTAAAGTTTTTTACTGTTTTAAAAAGAAGAGTTGAGAGAAAGTCAAACTTTAGCGTAAAGAGCGGGGCGTTGATGAGGAAGCAGCCCCTTTCATATACGAAGTAATTTCTGTTCGTTTTAAGTTTTAATGTCGCTCCTTACTTTCAGTTGAAAAAACTTGTTTTTTTAAATTAATCAATACACAAGTGCTTTAAGAAATGCTATTGTTGTCCTAGGTGGATTTCACACACGCATGAGTTTCCTAGGAGCAATTGGCTTCCTTATGGCTGACTCGGGACTTTTGGGAATCCTAAGTCAAGCATACGCACCTAACACAGTGCGTAGTATGTTACAAGGCAGAGCTGTCTCTCGTGCTGTGCGAGGCCATGGTTTGTTGGAGGTAGCCCTTTATGCGAACCTTTTATCATCAGAACTGGATAGCAGAGCGTTTGATGGCAATGACATGCTACCAGAACCCCTTGAAAAGGCAAAACAGACGTACGAGTCTCTCCTTGAAGGAGATAACATCGATGAAGCGCAGGTGTTGGAAGCAGCAGAGCTTATCTATGAAATAGTTCAAAGTTCAATAGTTCAATAGTTCAACGATTATCTGAGTCCAGAACCTGAAAGACTGTTTCCGTCTTTAGTTTCAGTGTCTGAACCTACTTGGAATCCTGAGAAAGAACCTGAGAGCTGAATGAGATGGCAATCTTGAGCTTTATCTACAGTCGTTGTTGGAAATGCTTCCTTACTTTGCTGCTTCCGGACACAATATTTACACGAAGTCTACTTAGATGTTCGTGCAGTCCATGTTTCAGTTGAGGAAAGACAACCCAGAGCAGTACAGAACGTTACAGGAGTACCTGTTCATCCGAAGAACTGACAACTACTGGGCGGCACTTTCTCCTGATTTGGTGATCGAACAGACGTTAATGAGAAGTATGAAAACGAGTGGCGTTCTGACAAGAGGTAGAGGCATGAATGAATTGCAGCGGACAATTTGGACATCTGCTATGCCTACTTTGGTTCTCGTTAACGAACGCATAAAGAACCTGACTGGCCTCGTGGAGTTGACAGTTGAAAATCACGCAGAAGCGATATCTTCGAAGAGAGCTAGAGATCTGGCGGACATCGAAAAGATAGTTCGATACATTGAGCCCCTAGAGCCCTTCAGGCAAGATTCAGAGCTATTGAGCGTGGTTACTGGTGTCCGCATTTTATCATCTGTAAACGCAGACGATGCCAAATCTGTGGGAGAAACCATTCTGAAGGATATGGAAGCGAAAGACATTGACAAATATGTTTTCAGGAGAAAGGAGAAAGCTGTAACTAAAGCTAAGAGGTCATCTGTGGTGATAGATAGTGAGAGGGTAATGGTTGACCCAGTTTTAATCTTCCAACATCTAGCCGCAGTGGCTAGCACCAGTGGTTCTGACTTGAACGAGGTTCTGTCGTTCGAGCTCTGTAGTTCTCCACCATCGCTCTTTAGTTCGTTCGAGGTGATGAGGACAGCCGACAAAGCCTCTCTAACAAACGCACTGATGAAAATTGAGGGGCTCGATGGTTCAGTGACATCGCCAACCTCCAAGAGAGTCTTGGTCGGTGGCTGGCTAGTCCACAAAATCCCGTGGACTGCCAGATCCTCATACTCTGAGGTGGCAGGATTTTACGCAGATTGTGTTACAAGACATTTCGGCCAGGTAGCGGTATTTTTTTACTCTTACACTGATACATCTATGACGAAAAACTGCACACAACTGATGAGAACCAAAGGCTTGCCGTGTCCAACGATTCAATTCTCTCCTTACATGAAGATTGTCAAAAGTAAGGGAGAATTTCTGAGAAATCACAAAAACAAACAACGCTTCATCATCCTACTTGCTGAGAGGCTGGCGAACTCAGGATGCAAAGTTCTACTCGCTCAGGATGATGCCGATGTCTTAGTTGTACAAACTGCAGTCTGTTGCACTGAAACTTCGTCGACCACTTTGATTGGGAATAATACCGACCTATTAGTCCTTCTGCTGTACCATGCCAAGCTTGATGCATGCGATATCTTTATGCAGAGAGACACACATGGAAATAACCGACGAATGTATGACATAAAAAGGATCAAGAACAAACTAGGAACCGAAGCAGCAGAAAATCTACTCGTTTGCCACGCAATGTCTGGCTGCGATACAACATCTAGACTTCATGGCGTGGGGAAACCAGCAGTGGTTTCTTGTCACTTAAAGATGGGATTTTTAAAGATGCTTGCAAGACCTTCATGACACCAGGATCGAACCACCAGGAGATGACCGAAGCTGGAGAGAAGGCTTTGCTCTGCATCTACAAAGAGAAAAGCAACGAGAAGACCCCAAAGGATGTTCGGGTTTGAGCATTTACAATGCGGGTTGTAAGTGCAATTGCTTTCGTTCAGGCAGAGCGGCTTCCGCCGACTTTGGCTGCCGCAAAGTACCACTTTTACAGGTGCTATTTGCAAATAATGAAGTGACAAGACACGTCCAATTCGCAAAAGCCCGAAGAGTGGGGTTGGTGCCTCTCTTCGTCACATAATATGTATCTTCGGATTCTTCACCAGCACCGGAGGACCTGCTGAAGATGGTGCGGTGCCAGTGCACAAGCGGGTGCTAGTCACTCAGATGCAGCTGCTGTCGGAACGGTTTGCCCTGCAGCTATGCCCGCGGGGAGTGTAAAGGGGCGTTATATGCTAACGTTACATCAAGACAGGATGAGGATGATAACGAAGACGAGCAGGAAAAAGAATTAGTTTTAGGTTGTGCTTTAAAATCAAAATGTTCTTGTGATTAATTTACCTGAATTCTAAACGTTCCTTTTTATAACTGATTGATCTGAAGTTTTGATCTCGATTAAAGAAGTAGTTTTTCAAGATGTTATATTTAGCAACCCCTCATATTACAGGCCCCTTAGAGGTGAAAATGAGGCAAATAGTTAAAAAACCCTGCTTTTTGACCTCATATCTGGCAATACGGTACTTTATTTGATATAAAATGATCATTTAGCCGCAGGAATCAGGCAAATAATGACCTGCGTACTTTACCCACCCCCGTTCCGTGAAGGTGAAAATTGATACTGGGATACGAATTATTCTGACACCGGATTCGGGTTCGTCATGCTTGATTTGATAGAAAACGACTACTTAAACTCAAAAATACGTTCAAATGCAAACAAGCAAACTTTCGCATGCAAACCGATTAGGGTTCGCGTAGCGCAGGTGCCGATCTCCTGATTCTCCGCCCTCGGCCGGGGTGCAAATAGAAATTCCGATTTTCCCCCCTTCAAGGGGGGTTTTCGGGTAGTTTTGCAAGTGGGATTTGAGGGTTTTTGTGTGTGATTAAGCTGATTTTTCTGAACATTTTGGTCTAAAAAAAAATTCTGTTGCAATTTTCCCAGGTCAAACCGTATATTTCCTCCACTAATAGTGAAGCTAATCAAATAGAAGCAGTAATACAACAAATTTTACATTTTTTAGCATCTGAACAAATGGCCATAATTGAGGCATCATTTGAAGAATACCACACCAAAACATGCGTTAAATTTGTACCTCGAACCGATGAGACGGATTACATCGATATTCAAAGTGAGCAGACAGGATGCTGGTCATACGTAAGTTGTGCTTCAAAAATACTTTAGCTGTAACTTTTATTTTCTCGAAACAATATACTTATTGGCAGAGGCTTTCTCCACTTTGGTAGGAACACGATAATTTTTGTTCATCTTATGTGGCTGTTTCAAAAATAAGTGTTAGCTAACAAAAAAAAAGGGTTTTTGGGACTTCTTAGTACTTTCACACTTTTCAGTACTGTTCATTTAAAACTAGATTTTTTGTCTATTTTCTTAATAATACTAGGCTCCTAATCTCTGTCAAAACATAAAATAATGATTGCCTCAAATGTTGGAAATTAGTCGTGACTAATAATTTCCTAACTAAGCATGAGCACTGTTTGGTTTTTTGGAAGAAACAGAAAAAATAAATAGGGTTTGAATAAAAAAGAACAGAAACAGAACAGGTCAATCAAAAACAGATGACCTGTTTCTGTTCTGTTTTTTGGTAAAATGAAAAAAACGTAAAGAAGAGAGAAACAAGGATAATACAAGCCAGTAAAAAAGTAGATTAAAATGAAAATAGTTTGGTCAAGACCTCCGCTTGATCGTCCTCAGTGCAAAATATTAAGAAAAAAATATTGATAAGAATCTAAAGATAGTACAAAAAAAACAAGCACGATTTTGTTCGCCTTTGCAATAAACCTTTCTTATATTTTGGTACAATACCAAATTATGGGTCTTCAAATGGGTACGAGCCTTTCATCTTTTGTGTCCACTATCTAGATGAAATCTATTGAAACCTCCGCTTGGAATACTTTTTTTCTGAAACAGCGTTATTGGGGCCGGTTTGTCGATGATGATATTTCTGTGTGGGATCATGGAGAGATAGCACTTAACACTTTTTTGACTTATCCCAAGGCTTTGGATTCTAGCCTTTAGTTCATCTTACAACTAGAAGATAATCATAAAATGCCTTTTCTAGACGTCTTAATCTTCAATAAATCTCTCAGCCTTGAATTTTTGATCTATAGATAGCCTACACATAATAATAGGTATTTGCATTACTCTTCAAACCATACTTACGTCTAAAGAGGAGTAGCTATATCTTCGATGTCCCATGTAATAAGAATATGGGTAGAATCTTATATAGTCCCAGAACTGAATTATCTGAAGAACATTTCGTTTTTCAATGTATATACCATAGAGATACTGAAATTCATCATAGAAAAAAGAGGGAAAAGGCAGAAAAGGATACATCAGCTTCACAGCCCCCAATTGTTATCGTCCCTTTGGTCGGTGATGAGAAAATCTTCTATGTTTGACCCATATTTTACCAAATTAAGTGAAAACTGCAAAGAATTCTGAAAAAACATAACCTAAATATCACCTTTAAAATACTAATGAAATACGGAGTTGTTTTTTTTTTATAGCAGCAAAGATATAACCAGCCCTATTTTGGGTAGTTATGTTCATAGGGTTCCCTATTTTTGTGGTTGTGTCTATGTCGGAAGAACCCACCAGCAGTTGGTGCAGAGGTTGTGGGAACACAGGTTCTCGATTGACAAAGCTATGGGACTACGCAAAAGGCCTGAAACTTTTGATTCCACCATGTCTATGACAAAGTATACCCTTTCATTTTATTTGACCAAAACCTCCATTATTGCTCGTTAAAGGTCTCATTCAAGTTTTCAAGGAGGCAGTTGATTACCATTTTACCATTCACGGATGGTAGCTCTTAAAAGGTACACTGGAGAAACCTATTTAAGCCCCATTTATAATGAACTAGTTTATTCTGATCATTTTTGAATAAATCAACAAAACATATTTTTCAATTTAACAGAATATGTGATAATATCTTACCCGGGGAGCGATTGGCTTATAAAAATGCTCTGCATAAATTGAAAAATTGAATTGCCATTCTGTATGTTATTTTTATTCAATTACCCTTTCACTGTTACTTTGAGAGGGTCTTCAAATTTAAGTTTTGTGTTCGTTTTATAAAACACCAGATGAAACACCAGAAGTTTTCATAGGAGACACAAAGACAAAACACACACAAAAATTAATGTTTTATGCAGGACTTTGAAAACAGTATGCGAAAATTATTTTACGTGATTTTACTGAACAACTAATTATTTGTTTTGTTTTCTCTTTCTCTAAAATATCAGCTGAGAGAAGAGATTCCTAAGTATTTTACTGCAGCCCTTTGGTTAGAACAACTGATTTCTGAATTGTAAAATGCTATCCAAAGAGAGAACTAGCGCTTAAGTCGGCATATTTACATTTTACATTTCACACCTGCTCGCTCGACTTTGCAACTAGGGCATCCAGCCCATGTATGTAGGAAGGTTCCGTTTGGCTTTATTTCTTTTTAGTGATAATCTTAAGCATTTTGAACCTATAAATTTCTCATTAGTTCTTGTCTAGCTTCAAAATTTTGAATTTTCTTTCACAGGTTGGTCGGATTGGGAATGTACAAGTGGTGAATCTTCAAACACCAGAATGTGAATTCTGCGGAAGCTGTGTCCGATATACTGGGACTCCAATCCATGAGCTTATGCACGCCATCGGTTTCTTTCATGAGCAGTCCCGATGGGATAGAGACGACTATGTAACAATTTTTGAGGAAAATATTGATTCAGGTATATCAAAAATTAATTGAGCTTGGAATCCATAACTATTTGTTTTATAGGCCCTGCTACATATAGTGCAATGTATCCCCTATAAGTTTTTATTAAGGAATTTTTATTAAGGAATCTAGGAGGGGGGGGGGTCTGCAGATTTCTATGTAAAATTTTCTTTTTTCATCTACTTCCTACCTTCTCCAAGACTAAATTCCACAAAATTTTAATACAATCAATACATTAATGAATTTTAATGATTCTGACTGCTTTTTTTTTCAATTTTATTAAGTGTCTTCTCTCTTCTTGTAGAATTCACTTCAAAAGGTTAGATCTTGTTTTTTTTTTTTTTTTTTTTTTTTTTTTTTTTTTTTTTTTTTAGCACTGAGGACGACTTAGCGGAGGTCTTTGTCAAAATATTTGCTTAGTTTTCGTTTTCATAGTTTGCTACTGGCTGATAAAACCCTCGTTTTTTCTCACCTATTTGATTTTATTTTTCATTTATTATATCCTTTCTTTTCTTTGTTTCATACGCCATGTATAGCCAGTGTGGTCTTAAAATGTAATGGGGGGGGGGGGGGCTCGAGTCATCCCAAGAGACATAATAACTGGACCTTTCAACTATGTCAAAGAAAACGGTTATCACAAAATTTTGATCGGATGACTTTGGGGAAAAAATGTTATGGGCAGTTGCCCTCCAATTTTCTTATCACTTAAAAAGGTCACTGGAACTATTTGTTTTCTTTCAAATGAGCTCTCTTCCGATCTTCCTGGAGCATTATTTTTACACGAAATCCCTAAGAAAAGAGACGATTTTGGGAAAAAAGAGCCATGGGAGGGGCCTAGTTGCCCTCCAATTTTCTTGGTCGCTTAAAAAGGGTACTAGAAATTTTTATTTCCATGATAATGAGCCCCTCTCCCGATGCTTTAGGCTCACTGGGTTGATACGATCACTCTTGGGGAAAAACAACAAATAAGGACACATCCCTGATTTTTTTTTTCTAACAAAAAGTGCATAGTTCCACTCTTTTGCAGATGTTAGCTTGAAACCTCTACAGTACAGTTCTCTGATACGCTGAATCTGATAGTTAAATTTTTATTAAGATTCCTGGATTTTTGTGTGTGTGTGTTTGGGGGGGGGGGGTATCCCCACTTTTCAATAATCGCGCAAATTCTACTCAGGTGCTCAGTGTTTTATGTGTTAAATTAGACTTTAAATTTTTAATATATTTGGAATCGGGATAAAAAGTTAATTCTTTTTATGTGTCTTGTCATTAAAATTCCGTTACTGAAAGTTTTGGTTACTATTGGGCAGAGTTGCTCCTCACTTACGGTTCTTTACCACGAAGCGTTTAACAAAGATGGTGAATAAATATCACCCTGCAGGATTCATTTCCTCACTGGCACTGTTTTTCGCTTAATTGGTCCACTGCAATTTAACTCGGACAGAAGGTTTTCTGTACATATTACGAAAAGGTAAAATAGCCAACCGATCAACACCGTGTTTATGTGCCAAATGCGATAGCGGAGCGTGTATTCCGGAGTCGAATGCTACTACTACTACTACTAATAGCTCACCACAGCACCAAGCCGCCTGAGGCCAACACAGCTACGCACGCTCCTCCTGCAACCCAATCTATTCAAGGCCTCCCTCTTTACACACTCCCAAGAAGTTCCTATATCCTTTAAATATTTATTTATTACATCCTACCACCCCAGAAGAGGACGACCTGCTTTCCATTTAGCCCCAGAAGGATTGCCAAAAATGACAATCTTCGGCAATATGTCATCCTTCATCCACAGAACGTGACCTAACCATCTCAACCTTTCTTTCATTATGGCCCGAGAAACCGGGATTGAACCACATTTTTCGTACAACCTACTGTTTGAAATACGGTCGGTCAGCCGGGTACCCAGAACAATCCGTAGGCAATTTCTCTGGAAAACATCTAGCAAATTCTCATCCGCCTTTCGGAGCGTCCACGCTTCAGAGCCATATTCGGCTACTGTCATCACAATAGCTTCTAATATTCTAATCCTGGTCTTAAGATTCACCTTCTTAGTCTTCAAGCCTTTTTTTAACTGTGAAAAAACACTCTGAGCCTTGGATATTCTACTTTAACATCTTCACTGCTCTCACCGTCTTTACTAATAATACTGCCAAGGCAAGTGAAGCTGCCCCCTGATCAATCTTTTCGTTACCCAACGTCACCTTTTCGGCTTCACTTATTCCTAGCCCTAGTGATTTAGTCTTCTTAACATTTATTTTTTATACCTATTTTAGCACCTTGAACTCGAAAACCTCTAAAAAATCATTCATTTTGCTCACACTTTCATCTAATATGCCTAAATCATCAGCATAATCAAAGTTCAGGAGAGTTTTCCTCCCCCATTATATTCCGTGGTCTCCAATTGCCTTTCCTGTGCTCCTTAAGACAAAGTCCATCAAAATGATCCATATAAAGGGGAATAGAACACAACCCTGCTTAACTCCTGATTTAATACAAAACCAGCTGCTAACCTCATTTCCTACCTTAACCGCAGCAGTATTATTCTCATACATAGCACAAGTCACTTTAATGTATTTGTCTGGTATACCATATAAGGATAAGACCTTTTCTAAAGCTCTTCTATCAACACAATCGAACGCTTGCTCGTAATCTATAAAACTGAGGACCAAAGGTGTTTGACAACAAAGGCACTTCTCAATTATTAACCTAAGAGTGAAAACTTGGTCGACACATCCTCTACCTTTTCTAAGACCGCACTTTTCTTCTCTTAGAACTTTGTCTACAGCATCTCTCAGTCTAAAAAGTCTCATATTACTAAGCAATTTGCTGCCTCCGGAGACCAGACTAATGTTTCGATAATTACGACACTCACTCTTGTCACCTTTTTTGTACAGTGGTTTAATTAAGGTTTTCCTAAAATCATTGGGTACTTCCCCTTTTTCAAAAATCATATTCATAGTCTTCAGTAGCTTATTTATAACCTCAGAGCCACCATATTTATGAAACTCATTTATTACACTATCAGCAGCTGGAGCCTTATTGTTTTTTAATCCTTTTAGTACTGTCGCTAATTCTTCCTCGCAAAACAAATCTTACTTCACATCCAGGGTATCACAATATTTTTCTTTTTTATCTATATCTTTTCCTGCAACTGTGTCTCGGTTTAGCATTCTCAAAATGTCCCATCCATCTCTCTTTAACGCTTTCCTTGTCACCAACTGTGGCCCCATTCCTATCTTTAACTTCCTTTTGTTTTCATATTATCTATCACTCAGATAATTCTCGCGCAAACCCCTTCTACTCTCTATTAAACATAAAGCCTTTTCACTAGTATTCCTAGCTGCAGTTTTAACTTTCTTCCCTAAGACACCATCAGCAACTTCACAAATTGTTTTTCTAAAATTATTCCATCCATCTTCCACATTGTCAAATTTTAAACTCTCAAGTTTAGTATTCAACTGTTCCTGGAAAGTTTCTCTAAAATTTTTATCCTGGAGTCTACCAACATCATAACTTCCCGAGAGGTATCCTTCCGAAATTTCAGCTTTAAATTAACCTTAGACACTACTAGATGGTGATCTTTACTTTTAACATCAATAACAGCACTTTTATATACCCTAGTATCTTGTATTGATCTTGCTAGTTTTCGGTTTACAATGACATAATCAATAAGGTTTGTTGTCCTACTATCACTTGAATTCCATGTCAACTTATGGGCCATTTTATGACCAAACACCGTATTGATTATAACTAGGTTGTTATACCTACAAAACTGCAAAAGTCTGTAGCCATTATTATTTTCTCTCCTACTCCAAATTTACCTAGGCTAGAATGCCATCTATCCCTATTCATACCAACCTGTGTATTAAAATCTCCTAGTAAATACACCATATTTTTACCTGGTGCCCTGTCTATTTGCTCCTGTAACTGTAAGTAAAATTCATCTGTGTCACTAGAATCACCATCAGTTTGCCCTGCGAATATGACTATTTGCCACTCGAAAAGAATTAATGATACTAATCAGGACTGCCAAAAAATACTACTTTGAAAAATTAAGTACTACCTTCCAAAAATGTTTGTGCATGTTGCACTTCGCGCAACACTTGCACGTGATTCCACAAATTTTTCTTTGGGTTTTCACAAAGTAATAGGTCTGTTTATTTTGCATGTGTTTGAAATAAGTTTCTGATCTTAATTTCTTCTGAGTTGTTGCAAAACAGTCTATTAGCATTAAAGTGTTGCTTAGGGTTGGTCAGGTGAGGTTAGTTCTAAATTACGCCAATCATGCGTTCAAATACTCTGAATCTAACACAAATAAAGATGGGTCTGTTTAGCGTCCCGGCATTTCGCCATAACATAATTTGGTCATCGTTGTTTTTTGCCACAGATTCTGTCAGTACCAAGAGTGTCGTATGACAACGCGTCGTCGGTTCTTTCTACCAGCAACAATCTGTAATTGTTTTCTTTTGTCATTGGATAAACTGTTATTGTTTTTCATGTCATTGGAAAAATTGACATCGTTTTGTTTCCCACCAGACGAACGGTCACTGATTTTTATTTCCATCGAAAACAGTAACGTCGTTTTATACTTCATCGTATAAATTGTCATTAATTTTCTTGCTATAAAAAAATGCTATTGTTTTATTTATCCTTGTCAAAACTGTCATTGCTATGCCAACCATTTTCCCCATTGAAGCGATAGCATGTTTCTGAAAACCCTTGTGGGTTTGCTAATAATGTGCTTTTAAGGTCGTTCAATACTTTAAGGAATCACCCGAATCACCCTATTCTCGTCTATTACAAGCCTTTTTAGTTTGTGTGGCCAAACTATTCAGAGTTAGCTGGGCAGTCTTGCCATAACTCTTATAGCTTAGATAAGAGATCAGAATAAAAAAAAAAAAAAAAAAAAAAAAAAAAAAAACAACTAAAAGTTGACACCTATTTTCCCAGAAATCTTAAGAAAATCATTTAACTTCTCCGGTTTTGTGCCAAAAATTGAGATATTCCAATATAATGAAACTCGCATCATTAGAAAGCGTAAATTTTGTTTTTTCGATGGAAGGGAGCAGAAATTTATTTGTTAAACTGAGGAATAATTTGACAGTTTTCTAAGTTTCCTTTTGTGCTAAATACCTTGATTGAAGTCTTTGCAAACACAGAATGCACATTATTTATGCTGTACGCACTTTGATTAGGCAGCGTTTCGCTTAACAATTAGCAAAAGATTACAAGTTTCCTTTGCTTTAAACTAGCCTCGTTAGATTTTCGAACTGTTGACACATCTAAGATCCCATATCAGTTTATGCCCAAATTGCTTCAGAAGCTCCCTGTAGTGATGAGAAAATTTGCTAATGGGCCCTTTGTCTTTGAGGCTGTTAGCTGACACTGAGAATCGCAAAATGATGTTTTAGGTATCGTACATCCTTAATGAGTTTCAACTTAAATCTTGTTTTTATCTCTATTTCGTTTACTATTATTTTTATTTGTTTTATCTCTACTTCTTTTTTACCATTTTTCTTAGCTAAGGCATACATGCTTTAGCGCCAAATAGCAAAATCTAAGCTTGAGACCAAAGCTGTTCTTGAGGACTTTTTCTGCTGGTCCTTAGACTGACTTGACTTTCTTATAAGGAGTTGGGAATTCACAGGCTAAAGTCAAAGGACTCAGAGCAAATTTATGGACATTAATCGATTGAATTGTACTTATGGAGAGGAGGGGGAGCCAATTTAAAAGTTGATGTTCTGATGCTGGCTATCTAGCTCTCTAGAAAAAGGAGAAATACGAGAGGCTAGACAACCGCCTTTCAAACATTGTTATTAGATACCTTGAATGCAAGGATAACAAGGAAATAGCAAAGCATGCTGCTGCTTGTTGTTCTCTTCTTAAGGAGAATTAAATAAAAAACAACATCATTTTTTTCAACTGAAAGTAAGGGACAACATTAAAACTTTAAACGAGCAGAAATTATTACGTATATGAGGGGGTTCACCTTCTCGTCAATACCTCGCTTTTTACGCTAAAATTTGAATTTTGTTCCGATTCTTTATGAATGGCCCTTGAATCACAAAAGCCATTTAATTAGAATAAATCACTCTTTTGAAAGTACTAAAAAAAACTTTAGCGTAAAGAGCGAGGTATTAATGAGGGTACAAACCCCCTCATAAACGTAATAATTCCTGTTCGTTTTAAGTTTTAATGTTACTCCTTACTTTCAGTTGAAAAAACTTGTTTCTTCACTTGTTTTTTATTTAATTTCTGATGATTTTTTGATTAACACCTTTCCCCCGAACCCCCATCAGAAAAATTCCCCCGAAAACGTTTGTATACCTCTTAACAACCAATACTATGTGTAAACAATGGGCAAAGTTCATAACTTGTAGCTCTTCCCCCGGGGACTGTGGGGGATTAAATCATCCTCAAAGCTATAATTATTTGTCAACATATAGTCAACATTTTGATTCGGTGACTTTGGAAAAAAATGAGCGTGGGAGTGGGCCTAATTGCCCTCCAATTTTTTGGTCACTTAAAAAGGTACTAGAACTTTTAATTTCTGTTTGAATGAGCCAACTTGTGATATTCTAGGAACAGTGGGTCAATACGATCCACCCTGGGAAAAACAATAAAAAAACAACAAAAAGCACGCCTCCATACACTCCTTCTGGCCAAAAATACAAAATTCCACATTTTCGCAGACAGGGGTTTGATACGTCTGCGATACGGTTCTCTGATGTGCTATATCTGATGATTTAATTTTCATTAAGATTCCATGATATTCATTAAGAATCATTAAGATTCGTTTAGGGGGTGTTTCCCCCTTTTTACGGAAATAAGGCAAATTTTCTCAGTCTCGTAACTTTTGATGGGTAAAACTAAACTTGATGAAACCTATAGATTTGAAATCAAGATAAAATCTAATTCTTTTGATGTACATATCTATTGGTACCAAAATTCCGTTTTTTAGAGTTTCGGTTACTATTGAACCCGGGTTGCTCCTCACTTATAGTTGGTTACCACGAACTGTTTGATATATACATTATAAATGAAAATTCCCTAGATGATGACGATAGTGAAGTGACAAGCTCACCAGTAGATGGAATAGAAACGTCACAAAAATCATTGATTCCTGGATGTTGGGGTTGATTCATTGCAATTATCAAGCAGTCATGAAGAGATTTTAGAAAACCAGACATGCAGGCTAGATGATACTATCATCGACGCCACCAAGAATTTATTGAGGGAAAACCATCGCCATGGCTTTATAAGCACGACGTTAGTCTTGACTGATAAGTTCAATACTAAAAATCAGATCGATTGAATCAAATACGTGACTATATCGTCAGAAGACATTAGTTTGCTTAAACAAATGTCAACGGTATTGTGGAGATTGATGACAGTTTGAATTTTTCCAAGTTGAATGATGGTACAAGGCAGCTGTTTGCTCCATATAATGGTTTTAATGAATAATCTAATCTCAAGTTAGCTTCTGTGCAAAGTCAAAAATGGGAGTGACTGAATTTGCAGTCACTGCAGTCACCCCCACTGCAAGTCTAGTAGGCTTTCATATAAGCAAACTCGCATAATATGAAAAATTTTCAGTCGCCCATTTGCCTGTAAATCTTGTGGACGCATGGTCGGTCGTAAATCAGAATACATTGGTTTACTTCAACCAATGTCAACGGTATTGTGGAGATTTATGACAGTCTGAAGTTTACCAAGTTGAATGATGGTACAAGGCAACTGTTTGCTCCATATAATGGTTTTAACGAATAATCTAATATCAAGGTTGTTTCTGTGCAAAGTCAAAAATGGGAGTGACTGAATTTGCAGTCACTGTAGTCACCCCCACTGCAATTCCAGTGGACTTTCCCATAGGCAAAGCTCACATAATATGAAAAATCTTAGTCACCCATTTGCCTGCAAATCCTTTAGACGCATGGTCGGTCATAAATCTTTGAATCATGTTTTGGTCTCTAGTTGTTCTCCAATGGCTCACAGAATGGATAGACTGTTTGAATTACAACTAATCTATAAGTATCTTACCTTAGTTCTGCCCTCTATGATAGACTATAAATAGATGATAGACTATTTTCAAGAATTGAAATAATTTTTTTAATTCAACTCTGAAGCTAGATTTGCCTCTCATGGAAACTATCCGTCTTGACTTTACTACAATTAACCCAAGATACCAAGTCTTTCATTACTTCCACCTAGTTGACAATTCAAATTTGAACGGTTCTTGTAGGCAAAACAGGGGACTAATATATTTTCAAACATTCTGAGTTTTGCCTATTGGGAAAGCCCAGGAGAATCGCAGCGGGATCGCAAATACAATTGTAATTTGCAATTGCCTTTGCAACATCTTTGGTCTAAAAAAAAACGACCCCACCAAAGAAACATGATAACAACATGAGTTGAGAAAATGCCTATCTAAGGTATTTAAGGAGGAGACATTTTATCCATTTCCGTCCCTTAAAAGGAGAGGGAAGCAAAAGGATGGAAAACACATACCATTGTAAATCTGATCATTATGTAAACAAATAAGCTGATGTGTTGAACAAATAATGTCTTGAAAAATCCAGGTGCTTGAACAGCGGTTAACGGCTATAACATAATCCAAATAAATAAATCCCAGCAAAACTCAATTCTCCTTCACTCAATATGTAGTGTAGTTGAAATACAAATTAAAGCCTTTAAGTCAAAAGTAGTGCTCCACGTGAGCCTGACTTCAAAAGTAAGTTTAGTATAAACGAATAAGCATAAGACTTTAATTGGTTCTTTTGGTTTTCGCCTTAAGCAGTACTATTTCTCTGCCATATATTCAAATGAGTACCATCTTTCAAAACCTAAAAAAAAATAATTATGAGCTTAAAATAATAAACATATGCATTAAAGGTCGCGTGTTTTGTCCCCTTTTAAAACCAAGTCCTCACTCGTCACTTCTCTTTTGACCGTTCCTTGGGCATGTTTTCTGTTCTTTCTGCCAATACGGTGTTTGGACGGACCGATTTCGCCAAAAAAATCAAACATTTTCCATCGCTGCCACCTTCAAACGTAACCATAAGAAATCAGCCGATTTTTGTCAGAGAATCGGGTAGGTATATTGAAAATTTCTGTAGTCAAAGTTGGTTATAATTTATAAAATCTAGTTAAATTTTGCTGAATGGAGTCGGAGATGGAGAAGGCATATTGAAAATATCTGGATCCGGAATTGAAGTCAGAGTCAGTTATAATTTATAACCAACTCCAAAGGTCTGATCCCAAGTCAGGATAGGATAAATAACTTCCTGGTCCGTTATTGGTGCATAGGGTGTTCAATCGACGTTTTGCTTGGTCTTTTTTCCAGCTAGCAAACCTGTCGCCAGACCTTACCGCAACTGGAATCGATCCCTGGGCCCCGTGTTTTCAAGCAGAGCATATACCCAGCGTAATACAAAAGGATTATTCCCTAAGTCAAATGGACCATATCTATTGAACAAATGAAAAGGAAAATTCCTTAATATTATGTAATATTAAAAATTACCTTACAACTTTACTGATCCTTTATACAAAATTCAGCGAAAAATTACCTTTTCGTTCGCAATCCATTTTAATAATTAACTATGCCAATACTTTATATAATTGTTCTTTACTGTGAAATAGTTTTGTTGAAAACTAAATTTATTTTTATATTTTATATCATGGGATAAAGATCGTTCTTTACGGTGAATTAAATAAAAAAAAACAAGTTTTTTTAACTGAAAGTAAGGAGCGACATTAAAACTTAAAACGAACAGAAATTACTTCGTATATGAAAGAGGCTGCTTCCTCATCAACGCCCCGCTCTTTACGCTAAAGTTTGACTCTGTCTATCAATTCTTCTTTTTAAAACAGTAAAAAACTTTAGCGTAAAGAGCGGGGCATTGATGAGGAAGCAGCCTCTTTCATATACGAAGTAATTTCTGTTCGTTTTAAGTTTTAATGTCGCTCCTTACTTTCAGTTAAAAAAACTTGTTTTTTTTTATTTAATTTCTGAACATTTTTGAATCAATGCATGTTTTGATTTTGGCTCTCCGCAGAGGAATAATTAAAACGAAATTGGCATTTTTTTTTTTTTTTTTTTGGCTAAATGGCTTTCTCATAATTTTGATCGAATGATTTTGAGAAAAAAAGAGCGGGGGAGGAAGCCTAGTTGCCCTCCGATTTTTTGGTTAATTAAAAAGGCAACTAGAACTTTTAATTTTTTACGAATATTTTTATTAGTAAGAGATTTACGTAACTTATAAATTAGCTTACGTAAAGAACTTTTGTATTCTCATATTTTTATTACATATATGAGGGGGTTCGCCCCCTTGTCAGATCCTCGCTCTTTACAATAAAAGCTTAAATTTTGTCCCAATTCATTAAGAATGACCCCAGAATCACAAAAGCCGTAGAATAAATAGTTGAAATTACTAAAAATACTTTAACGTAAAGAGCGAGGTATTAGGAGGAGGTGAGCCCCTCAAATGGGTAATAATTTCTGTTTGTTTTAAGTTTTAATGCTGTTCCTTACTTCCAGGTGAAAGTACTTTTTCATATTTATTTTTTCATTGTGTTTTTAAATAATGCTAGTAAATCCTGCGCTCCCTTCATGGAGATTTTCATCCCCCATGACAAATTATCGATGGAAAGTTCCCCCAGCATATCCCCTTCTTCTCAACCCCTCCCCCAACCAAAAAAATCCTCCTGAAAACGCCTGTACACTTCCCAATAACCATTACTATATGTAAGCATTGGTCAAAGTTTGTAACTTGTTGCCCCTCCCATGGGGACTGTGGGGGAGTAAGTCGTCCCTAAAGACATAGTTATAAGGTTTTTACGACTACGCTGAATAAAATGGCTATCTCAGAATTTTGATCCGTTGACTTTGGTAAAATAATTAGCGTGGGAGGGGGCCTAGGTGCCCTCCAATTTTTTTGGTCACTTAAAAAGGGCACTAGAACTTTTCATTTCCGTTAGAATGAGCCCTCTTGCAACATTCTAGGACAACTGGGTCGATACGATCACCCCTGGGAAAAAGAAAAAAAAAAAAACGAAAAAACAAAAAAACAAAAAAACAAATAAACACGCATCCGTGATCTGCCTTCTGGCAAAAAATACAAAATTCCACATTTTTGTAGATAGGAGCTTGAAACTTCTACAGTAGGGTTCTATGATACGCTGAATCTGATGGTGTGATTTTCGTTAAGATTCTATGACTTCTAGGGGGCGTTTCCCCCTATTTTCTAAAATAACGCAAATTTTCTCAGGCTCGTAACTTTTGATGGGTAAGACTAAACTTGATGAAACTTATATATTTAAAATCAGCATTTAAATGCGATTCTTTTGATGTAGGTATTGGTATCAAAATTCCATTTTTCAGAGTTTTGGTTACTATTGAGCCGGGTCGCTCCTTACTACAGTTCGTTACCACGAACTGTTTGATATAATTTTAACGTTTAGTTACCATTTAGTTACTACTGAAAAACGCTGTTTAGGGGCTTTCCCCAGGCCACTCAGCGTGTCTCCAGGTGGTGATAGAGAACGCCCTACAGATATTTAGGGTACCACCATTGGAGGCACGGACCAAGGTGGGACCTTGTCCCTGGGGGTCCATAATAGAAACTGAGGCCTTACCCAGGGCCATAAATACAGGTAGAGGAGGAAGAAGGCCCCATAAATGTACACTCAACAGGTTCCACCGGCTTGTTCACACATCCCATGAGTTAAAAACCTTCTCCCAGCAATGGGTTAAATTGCATGGTGACACAGAACATCATCGTCGGAGGATTCTCTATAGGAGAATACTGCGAAAGGGTGTAAGATCCAGACCTATGGACAACGGCCTCTGCAATGGGCTCCCTCAAGCCTTTTGGGGTACCTGTAAGACTGGGAACCTTGCGGTCAACTCCGTTCCCAAATGAGGAGTGGCAACCCTCGAGAAAATTATAGTCTAGTAAACATCACAGTATTCGCACAGGATTCTGATTAATGGATAATTCTTCTAGGCCTGGTCTGCTTCGACGGGGGTTTTTGGGCTGAAAAACCTGTTCCTAGCTGGTTTATCTACTATGGGTTGCATCCCCGTAGTAGCATAATTTTTTTAGGCATGAATATATAATTAGTCGGAGGTAATAGGCTTGAGACTGTCTGTGCATGATTTTGACTCCTGTTGATAGAAAAGTATCGCCAAGTGCTGAAAACCATGTTTTGACCAAGAAGGGCCCAGGATTTCACAAAACTACTATTAATATTGGAGGTCCCAGGGACTTCTTGCTGTCCAGTTCTAAGCCGGCTTAAGCGCTTTGGTGTGAGCCTGAGAAGATGTGTTTATCCCCGTCCTGCACTGGTATCCAGGATCATTGCTTTTCCTCAGGCCAAAATAATTTCAATAGTTTAAAGAATAAATATGAAAGTTGGAACTTGGAATGTTACGACGTTAAGAAATGACTATCGTACCGACATTCTGACTGACGAATTCAGAGGATTCGAATTGGACTTACTAGGAGTTTCAGAAACTCATATCCCTGGGGTAGGAAACAAGAAATTAGGTGTTACTCAGGCAGGAAGGATGGGGTACATTGACAGGGAGTAGGGCTCATCATGAACAAGGAGGCTGCTAAGTCTTGTTTTGGCTTGGAAGGTATTAATAATAGAATACTAATTGCTCATTTTATGACTAAAAAGTTCAGGGTATCGGTTATAGTAGTATATGCCCCTGTAGAACCGACTGACAGAGATGCTAGTGACACAGATGAATTTTGCTTACAGTTACAGGAGCGAATAGACAGGATCCCAGGTAGAAATATGGTGTTTTTACTAGATGATATTAACGCCCAGGTTGGTAGAAATAGAGATAGATGGTATCCTAGCCTAGATAAATTTGGTGTAGGAAACGAAAACAGTAATGGCTACATACTTTTGCAATTTTGTAGGTATAACAATCTGTTTATAACCGATACAGTGTTTGGTCATAAAATGTTATTGTATAATATTCCTAGCTGCTACATGTTATATTATTTTATAGTAAACAGAAGACTGGCAGGATCAATACAAGATACTAGGGTATATAGGAGATCTGTTATTGATGTTAAAAGTGAGGATCACCATCTAGTAGTGTCTAAGGTTAATTTAAAGCTAAAATTTCAGATGGTTGACTACCTTCCGGGAAGTTATGATGTTAGTAGACTCCAGGATTTGAATTTGAGATAAATTCTCCAGAAAAAGTTGACTACTAAACTTGAGAGTTTAAAATTTGAATATGTGGAAAATGTTTGGAGTACTTTTAGAAAAACAGTTTGGAAGTTGCTGATGGTGTTTTAAGGAAGAAAGTTAGGACGGCAGCTAGGAATATTAGTGAAAACGCTTTATGTTTAATAAAGAGGAGAAGAGACTTGTACAAGAATTACCTGAGTGATAGATCATATGAAAACAAAACGAATGTTAAGAAAGCGGAGAAAGCATTAAAATATGAACTGAGGAGGTGAGAAGTGGAGGCCATGGATAAAATTGTCAAGGATCTGAAAGATGCAGCTAGACGGCATAATTATAAAATATTCTACTGGTATGCTATTAAATTTAGAGGGAGCAGTCAAGCCGGACTTGTCCTAGTTAAAGATAGGAACGGGGTCACAATTGGCAATAAGGAAAGAATTAAAGAGCGATGGGCGGAACATTTTTAAAATGTGCTACACCGAGATAGCTTTTCGGGAAAAGATATAAAAGAAAATTAAAAAGTTTTAGATGCATTGTATGTGAGGGAAGATTTCTTTTGTGAGGAAGAATTAGCAACACTACTAAAAGGATTAAAAATAATATGGCTCTAGATGCTGATAGTATGGTAAATGAGTTTCTTACTCTGAGGTTAGAAATAAGTTACCAAAGATTTGAATATGATTTTTGAAAAATACCTAAGGATTTTCACTGTATAAGAAAGGTGGTAAGAGGGAGTGTTGTAATTATCGAGGTATTAGACGTGTCTTTGTAGGTGGCAAATTACTTAGTAATATGATAATTTTTAGACTGAAAGATGCTGTAGACAAATTCTTAAGAAAAGAATAGTGTGGTTTTAAAAAAGGTAGAGAATGTGTCGACCAAATTTTCGCTCTTAGGTTAATAATTGAGAAGTGCTTGAGTTATCTAACACCTTTGGTCCTCGGTTTTATAGATCATGGGCAAGCGTTCGATTCTGTTGATAGAAGAGCTTTAGCAAAGGTCTTATCCTTGTATTGTATACCAATACATTAAAGTGATTAGTGCTATGTACGAGGATAACACTGTTGCAGTTTAGGTAGTAAATAGGTTAGCAGCTGGTTTTGTACTAAACCAGGATTTAAGCAGGGTTGTGTTTCATCCCCCTTTATATGGATTATTTAGATGGACTGTGTCTTAAGGAGTACAGGAAAGGTAATAGGAGACCACGGAATCAAATGGGGAGGAAAAACTCTCCCGGACATGGATTTTACTGATGATTTCAGCATCCTAAATGAAAGTGTGAGCAAGACGAATGAACTTTTAGAGGTTTTGCGAGTTCAGGGTGCTAGAATATGTTTGAAAATTAATTTTAAGAAGAACAAGTCACTAAGGCTACAAATAAGTGAAGCTGAAACGATGACGTTCGGTAAAAAACAGATTGATCAGGTGGGCAGCTTCACTTATCTTGGTAGTATTATTAGTAAAGACGGTGGGAGCAGTGAAGATGTTAAAAGTAGAATAGCCAAGGCTCAGGGTGTTTTTTCACAGGTTGAATAGAAAGATAAGTCTGCAAACCAAGATTAGAATATTGGAAGCTATATTGATGACAGTGGTCAAATATGGCTCTGAAGCATGGGTACTCCGAAAAGCGGATGTTGTCCAGAGATATTGCCTACGGATTGTTCTGGGTACCCGCTGACTGACTGTATTTCAAACAGACGAAAAATAAGGTTCAATCCCACTTTCTAAGGCTATAATGAAAGAAAGGTTGAGATGGCTAGGCCACGTTCTATGGATGAAGGATGACCGATAGCAGAAAATCGTCCTTTTCGGCCAACCATCTTGGGCTAAACAAAATGCAGGTCGTCCTCCCTTGGGGTGAGAGGATGTCATAAAGAAAGATTAAAAGGAAATGGGAACTTCCTGGGAGGGTGTAAAGAGGAAGGCTTTGAATAGATTGGGATAGAGGAAGAGCGTGTGTAGCTGCGTTGGCCTCAGGTGGATTGGTGCTGCGGTTAGTTGTTAGTAGTAGTAGTAGTAGTTTGTCAGAGAATATAAAATATTCGTACGCGGTGCTAAGAAGATAACTGTGAAATGTTTCAAAATTGCATCCTTTTTTTATTTCCTTCCACACTTAATGTGTCAAAGAGAAGCATTTACCCTTAAACAATTGTGATCAAGTCAGTAATCGTGTTCACATGGTGTGACATTTAAAATTTTTACACTTCAAACGGCCGATTCTTTCAAAACTTACTAGATTTTTTCTCCAGAAGAGGAACGTCCCATTGCTTCAAAAAACAGCCTTTTTTTTTTATCGCAGAACCTAATATTTTGACGAATAATCTTCGTCAAAAACAGCCTTTTTTTTATCGCTGAATGTTATATTTTTGGTGAATAATCTTTCCTTCAAAACGTTCCGTAAGGCCTGAAAAATTCTAAGATTTAGTATTAAGAAGTATTTATTTTCTTTTGTGTATTCTGTCTTTCTTCAACTGTTTGTAATTAAGACGGCTCCCGAACGTGACGAGGGATGGCATTTAGATTTAAATTACCCCAATACGATCTCACGATTGTATGGTCTCATTTATTACTGAAATATTTAAATTCCTTCCTTTGGACTAAGCCATAAAAAATATTTTGAGAATAAAGTACTCTCGTGGTGATTTTCTATAAGTCAAATGTCATACGTTAAATAAGCACCATTTGCGTTGGCACTAGTGTTGAAGGCGAGAAAAGCCGGAAAGTTCATGCAGCGCTACCTAAGAAAATATGATACAATTCTTCCAGGTTCACTAGATAGCATGTGTGACTTTTCGTTTTGTACCCACGGAAAAATACTATCTAATCAGTACTCTGTCATTTGTTTCCTACTTCGTCAGTTGTGTGCTTTTGTATATTATGATTTGCAACAAAATTTGTTATTATTATTATATTTTTACTACTATAGTATATAATTCTATGAAATTCCTAATTTATCAATTTACCGTTTCAAGAATGGCCCCTTTTCTCTCTTTGATCCCTTCGACCTTGGCCTGTAAATTCCCAGTGAAAACGCCTTGTAAGAAAGTCGAATCAGGCTAAAGGCCAGCTGATAAAACTTTTACAAACAGCTTTAGCGTCAGCTTTGCATTTTGTCATTGGCACTAGAGCCTGAGTGGAATATTTATGAGAAAGTTTTTATGCCCTTTTTAAGAGTCAAAATGATCAGAGGATAACTAGCCCCTCCTTCCACGTCCTCTTCTCCCCAAAAGTTTATCCGATACAAATTTTGAGATAGCCTTTTTTTCAGAAAAGATCACAAACATCATATAATAAGGCCTTTGGGGTTGACACAACCTCCCAGAGGCTGGGTAATGGTTATAAGTTATATCCCAAGGGCATGTAAGGTTTTTATGGAAGGTGTGGCTGTGTAAACTTTAGAGGAGGCTCATTAGATTGGAAAAATGAAAGTTTTGGTTCCCTTTTCAGAGTCAAAAGTAATTGGAGGGTGACTAGCCCACACTTATGCCCTCTTTTCCCCTAAATATCTGCTAAAAATTGTGAGATAACCATTTTGTTCAAAATATTCCAAATAACATATAACAATCCAGAAATAAATTCAGCAGATATAAATTCCTGTAATAATTAAAACACAAAATGACCAGAAATGTGAAGTAAAAAGCGATGTGGGTTCAATTTATTATTTATTTATTCTGTCTTTTTTTTTTCTTTTGCCATGGCACTTCGTATAATGGAGTTGTCGTAGAAAAAGAGCTCATTTGATTGGAAATTGAAAGTTTTAGCGTCTTTTTTAAGATTCAAAATTGACTAGAGGTCAGCCCAACTTTTCTGGCGTTCTGGAACGTCGCTTGACATCGTGATGGCATCTTATAACATACGCAAGAAGTACTCTGAAAAATGTTGACCCTTATGCCAATCATGCCTTTCAAATGGAATTCTCGTTGGAGGATGACCCTTATGTTCCAACAAGTAGTTTTTTACTGTTTACATGTTTTTTGAGTTTTATTCTGTATGGATGTAATGAATTGATTTCTTTTGTTTTCATTATATTTGATGTTAACTGGCCACCTTGACAGAGGTTTACAAAGCGTCTTTTGGTTAAAAGCACAAGTGGTAAAAATAGTTCCAGTTTCTGAGGTGTCAAGATGGACATATTATGGATATATTATTGAGAAAATATGGACACAATTTGGCTAAAAATGTGGATAGCTATCATTTTTTGGAAAGAGATTTAGATGGTAAATTGAATAGTTTGTCTAAATTTTGGCTTGGAAATTAATACCAATTAATACCAATTAATAGGTGTAGGGGGTTTCTTTGAATGACTTTGTTTTGAACAAGATTTGGGTCTTACTGGACTTGAATTGTTTTGCATTGAATAGGGGTTGAGTTAAATGGGGGTAAGATAAATAGGATTGATTTTAATGAGGGCTGAGAGCCCTCATTGAATCCGGGGATAAAAGAGCCCTGAGAACCCGGGTCCGGCGTTAGAGTAAGCTTAGGGGATGGGTCTGCAAACAAAGGCTGAAGTAACTTTTTTTTTTTACCAAAATCTAGTTTAATTGGACTCAGTCGAATGGTATTGATTTGAATGAGGGTGACACTAAACGAAGGTCGAGCTGCACAGGGTTAAATTAAACGGGGTTGGTTTCAATGGGTTTGAGATACATGAAGATAATTTGATTTGGGATTGGCTTATAGAGGGTTGAGTTGTATGCAGTTGGATTAAACGGGGCTTGAGTGGAAGCAGACGGGTTGAGTGGTTTGAATTGAATAGAGGCTGTATTAAACGGGGGCTGATTCCCATCGGTTATAATTGTATGGGGGTTGCTTTTGAGTATCGGGGATTTAGCTGAAGAGAATGTAGTTAAATAGGGTTGAATTACTCACGTAACTTTTTAACTAAGATACTAAAGTTTACTCTAAAAATACAGCTCTTTAGTATCGTGCTATTTTGTACGATTTAACGTCATATAGATATGATGAATAATATACAAAATTGGCATCTGATGCTTGCAAATATAGACACTCCCAAGTTCTTTATTTGAGGTTCTACAAATGAGGTATTATTCAAAAGTCAAACTAACTATCTGTTGTGAAAGCCAAAAAGGCCAAACTAAGAAATGACAGCATTAAAATATATCTCAAAATTTATGATTTAGCAATACAAAAAGAAATAAATTATATCAACCCTAATTGTTATTACTTATAATTTAATTTTTCAGATAAGCTCAATAACTTCGACAAATATGAGGAGGATCGTATTACTGCTTTTGGACAACCATACGACTGGGGCAGTGTTATGCATTACTCGGAATACGCCTTCAGTAACAATGGAGAACCTACTATAGTTTCAAAGGTAATTTCGCTGTCTTCATCGCCAATGGGGCCCATTAAAGAACGTTCTTTTTGGAAGGGGACAAAACATTTTTCAAAATGAAAGAAGGAGTAATTTTTTTTAAATTATTTCAAAATTAAAATTCCAAAAACAGACGATTTTCACTAGAAATACCAAAAAAAAGTTTTTTTCTTACAAATCCAGGGGTTAAGCTTGTAGAATATTTACAGTTGAGTCTCTCCACAATTATTTATATTGATTAAATATTTATAGTCAAAATTAGAAATGTTTCTAATTTTGTCTATTTAGCGGATAAAACAAAAACCTTCAGAAAACCTTCTGAAAGTCAGAAAGTTGAAAGGATAAAACAAAAACTATGCAATTTAATTTTTTTCAGGGAGATTGGCCTCTTTTCCACACTAATGTAGAAGTTTTCCACACTTATGTGAAAAAACTAAAGATTTTTATCCCTGGAGAAGTTTACATTAAATTTTTTAAAGAGTAAAAAACTGGTAATTGCAAAGATATTTGTATATATTTTGAAAAGATTACAACAATTCAAAAATCTTAAAAAAGACAACCAAAAGTTTGAAGCTTAGTAAAAATCGTGGTTAGAAATCGGACTTACTTCAATAGCCTAAACATCTTTGAAAGGATAAAGCCATGAAAAGGCATTAAATTGCGTATAGAGCAAAAAACTGGTAATTGCAAAAATATTTGTATATAAACAAGGGATTACAACAATTAAAAACCTTAAAAAAAGAAAACCAAAAGTTTGAAGCTTAGTAAACATCGTTGTTAAAAATCGGATTTGCTTGAATAATCAAATATCTTTGAAATGACTACAATATTTAAAGACATTAAATTGTTTAAACAGCAAAACACTGGTAATTCCAAAAATATTTGTATATATTTTAACAAAGGATTAAAAAAATTCAAAAGCCTTAAAAAAGAAAACCAAAAATTGAAGCTTAGCAAATATCGTTGTTAAAAATCAGATTTGCTTGAATAATCAAATATCTTTGAAATGACTACAATAGTTAAAGACGTTAAATTGCTTAAACAGCAAAACACTGGTAATTACAAAAATATTTGTATATATTTTAACAAGGGAATACAAAAATTCAAAATCCTTAAAAAAGAAAACAAAAAGTTTGAAGCTTAGTAGATATTGTTGTTAGAAACCAGACTTGCTTTAATAATCAAATATGGTGGAAAAGACTTTAATATGAAAAGACAGCAGATTCTCTCTGCATATAAAAATATAATATTTGTCTGTCTAATTGTATGTCTGTACTAAAAAAAAAGAAAAAAAAAGAAAAAAAAGGTTATATTCAATATGACGTCATTACAATATAAGGAAGCTGTCATTTTAATACATGACGTCATATTTAATATTAATGCTTGCGGTTCAAAGAGAAAATACCACTAATCCTACGATGGCGACTTGCCGTAAAAAAAAAAAAACAATGGAAAACGTAATAGAGGCAACAATCTTGACAGGACATTTCGGGGGTGAGGCTGATCCCTTTGCTCGCATTCCCATGATTCCAACAGATCTGCCTTTTCAATTTAAAAGATTGCAATTCCCAATCCGATTAGCATTTGCAATCACCATCAACAAAGCTCAAGGTCAATCATTCAAAAAATGGAGCATAGATCTGAATACGGATTGTTTTTCCCATGGACAATAATATTTTGCGTGCTCAAGAATCGGTAAACCTGACAATCTATATATATGCACAGACAATGGGACAGCGAAGAATTTTGTATATCCGAAAGTTTTACGCAGTTAAAACTTTCGTATAAAATCGGCCTTTTTTGCCAACTTTACTTTGATATTAAAGTGCTCATCTCCCTTCCACTTCCTTCAGCTCCCTCGCGCATCACTGAATATTAATTCTGACAATTGAACCAAGCGCTACTTCAATAGCCCTGGGCATTGCATCAGTCAGTTGCATGTGATTTGAAAATAGCTTCTGAGCAAATCCACCCTTTAAATTGCAATTGTTTAAACATTATACAGGAAAATGATAACACACCTCCTTGAACAACAAGAAAAAATTATTTTTTTTGCACAGGCAGGAGCAATATGTCCTCTTTATTTCTTCGTTGCTATCAAGGCACTGGAACATGGCTAATTCTAATAGATTATCTTTCTTATAAATTAGACTCGATAAAGCGGTCATAAACTATCATATGGCACTCTAAAAGTGCAACTAGGATGATATATGTGGAATAAAACGGCCGGGCTGGATCAAGGACATAATAAAGAGCTAATTATGGGCTTCTTTATAAACTAACCTTCTTATAAATTCAACGTAATAAGGCAATCATAAACTGTCATATATACACACACAGCGTCTGCTTTTATTACAAACAAAAATTGTTTTTCTTTATTCAATTTTTATGTTTAATATCTTTTTATTTAATTTCACGGATTGAAACCAGAGTGACGCATGGCAAAATACACGGAAAATATATAATTTGGGCTATACATTTGCATACTTGAGGGGGGTTAACTATGGGTAAACTATAGTGGAGCTGCAATCAAAATGTGCAACTACAATATTTCTACGCATTATAAAGTAAGTCTAAGTATTGTTTTTTAACATATTTCCTTCTCAACCACCTAAATTCTATACTTATACAAAATCTAAGGAGGGGGTACTTTTGTTTCTTCTTTTTTCAATGAAGATACCAAAAAAATATTTATTTTGAAATCAAGGGATGGAGAAAAATCCAGGAGTCAAATTCCCCCCCCCCCCATGATCAGCACCACTGGAACTACTTTAAATAGCAACAAAAGGCTAATACCATTCAATACTTGGGATTTTAGGTTTTTAGATCTCTGTAGGTCTGAATTCTTCGGTACTGCCCTATGGGATGGTGCAGACCAAGTAATGAATAATTGCTTAATTTTGCTTAAAACGTAAAGTTAACTTACCATAATCTAACTTAGATATTGAAAACAGTCGAGCTTGTTTCTCACTATGATGTAATTCAAGCACTAGACCTGCCAACAAGAGCAAAATTCTCCCTGGTTGATGTTACGCTGAGCTTGTATAGGAAGTAAATTAACTATTTCCTTGGTTAAGACTTCAAAAGCGGTATATTTGCATAAATTTTAATGAGGAAGTGCAATGGACCACTATTTTTTAGTTTTTTTTACATTAAAAACGAGCTGGAATTAATAAAAAAAAAATTTCTGGTCGAAGTAAAGAGCGAATTTGAAGCTTAAAACGAGCAAGGGTTTTAACGACGCTACTGGTTTGACAAGGTTCTTTTTTTGCAGAAACTAAGTTTCAGCTGCGGGGGCAAAATGGAGTCTGGGGTTGTAAAGTCGGGAATTCAGGGGGCAGTTGCCCCCCCCCCCCTTAATAAAAAAATCATGCCCCTTTCTACGTCCTTCCTATAAATTTCACCATCAGCAAGTTCCAAATGGCACTAAAAATGGCATTTTTGATGCCATGTCTCAAGTGGAAAAGTTGGGGTTAGTGGGGATAAAGAACTTTTTAGAGTGATGTTTAATGCTCATTTGAAGGCTAATTGCTCATATGTACGTGACGTTTATCAATTTTACCATCTGTACGTGTGATATAGCACTAAAAGCAGAACTTTTGATGTCAATTCTTAATCAGAAAAGCCTTGAAGTATAAAACAATATCATCATTGTAATAAATATGGTTCAAAACCCTTAATTGGAAGTTTGCAAGAACACTTCCTGTATGTTCCTCTTCCAAGCCTCCTTAATAAGCTACACTATTAAGGTACAATCTCTAATATATCAAATTAGATTATTAGAGGTGTGACTCCGTTCGTACAGCGTTCGACTTCCAATTACAGTGGCTTGCGTTCGACCCTTGATTTTTTTTTCAAGCATGGTTTTCTCCCTTCTATACGATCATTTTCAGACAATTTCACTGTTTTTGTAAATGTGATGCACTCATTTGTTAATGCATGTCCCAGGGAGGTATTTGTTCAAGTATTTTGATTTAAAAGGGAATAGATGTCATCCAGTCCATAGTTTGCAACAACATTCTGAATAGATCACTAAATCCATACCCCAACAAGTGGCTTAATTTCGTCAAAATCCTGTGGGGTGGGAGGGTCAACGTTGGAGCCAATTTTCCCAATCAAGCGAAAATGATAGAGAATACTGAAAAAGAGCCGTGAAGTAATAAAATAGGTAAAGATCTACTAAAAAAATGACCTGTTTCAGTGGATAGCTTATCTTAGTTTTGACAACATTTTTGGAGACACTAAATTTCAGCTGGGAGAGGGGGAGGGGTTAACTGGGATCTGGAGGAAAACTGAGGTCTGGGAGGGAAAGTTCTTCCTCTGCCCTATAGCAACATACACCCCTGACCCAACCCCCTGCCTCCTAGTGGTTACGGAAGTGTAGGCATGTGGTTCTGGAACCACTCAAACTTGTATATTAAAAGAAGAATTACTTATTGTTATACTTACTTATTCAAATTATTTACTTGACAATTTCACCGTAATGTTCTCTCCATGTTCTCTCCATACGTAAGATTGTGCATCCAAAAACAAGAAAGACAAATGAAAATAATTCTCTAGGAGAATTCAGGTAGTTCTTCACAAAATTTTTTAAATGAAAATAAACTTAGTTTATAATACCATATATCGTACCTACACAAGAAATGATCTTTTTTTTGAAATTTCCATTCATTTCTGAGTCATGATTGGCTTTTTGTTTAGAGACATGACAAATTAATCCCTAAGCCTAAAGGCACATTTCTGTTGAGCTAGCAAAATTTTCCACAAGTTTGTCGATACAAAAACTTGTCCGCTCAGTTAGCCTCTTGTGTCGTAGCTACTCGCCTGGAGCTACTTTCTTAAGTGCTACTAAATTTAGTTAAAAAAAATAATTAAAGATCTATTTCTTCGTTTTTATTTATTTTTTTTTTACAAAAACAAATGACACTATGTTTTTTTCCACTCTAAACTTATTTTTTCCTTCAATTCTTGTGCGGCTTCTTAGTTCAGCTTCTTAATAAGAGTTGAGGTGTTTTATCTCCCCTAGATGGGAGGTGATTAGAAACGATATAAAAAAAATTAGTTTTCAGCTAAAGCTAAGGACCAACATTACAACATAAAACGAACAAAAATTATTCCGTATAAATAAAAGAGATTATAGCAGTGTTTTTTGTAAATTAAATTTTAATCAAAATGGGCAAAGATTAATTTGAAAAAACAAAATTTTTCCGAGAGAAGTAAAGAGCGAAGTTGAAACTTAACACGAACAAAAATTATTTACTTCACAGCCTATCTACCATATATTAATCAAACTATTGCAAATAAATCAACTGGTGATATTTCCCTATGTTTGTAGGATTACAAAAATCTAGCACTTTATTGAAAATACAAAACAATATAGGAGTTTTGGTACGTTAAAAGTAAACCTTTTAAGGACACTTTCAACATAATAAAAGTAAAGCATTTTTAAGTTGTTGCTTTATTTATTTTTTCGTTTAATTTGGCATCAATTCTGTACAAGAAGCTCAATTCAATGATTGACTGTCGTTTTGGATCTCAAAAAGGACATTTCATCATTATTTTTGTAGACAAGTTCGAAGTATCACTACAGACTCGCTTTAGAATTTGTATCACAACTTAAAATTCTCCGTTATATAGAGAGAAATAACTGGATTTCCAGAGTTCATATTACGGTTGATATGTTCTTCATTTCAAGTAATACTAGGTGAGACCAAGATGTTACCGGATAAATCAATCCATTATTTTATATGCTGTTTAATGACTTTAAACTTGTTATTTTTATGCCTTAGTTTTTAAGATAATTTTCATTGTATACTGAAAGCTACTGATACCACAGCTCCTGTAGGACTATGAAAATCGTTATAGATTAGTTTGCTGTGGTGAGGCTACGTATTTACTTTAGACTCCTAAGTCAATATTCTTGTTTTTTACACTTTGCTTTTGTGGTTTCAGTAAAGCGTTAGTTTTCTGTAATCCTACAAACAAAGGGAACTATCACCAGTTCATTTACTTCAATTAGTTTTATTGATGTATGTTAGATAGGCTGCGAAGAAATAATTTTTGTTCGTTTCAACTTCGCTCTTTACAACCCTCGGAAATATTTGTTTTTTAAATTAATTTCACGGTTTAGGATAATAGCAACATACAGGTTAATATGATTAGATTGTATTTTACTAATTAAGATAATAATCCAAAGCAATTGGTTGTTGATTGCCTCATTGACAATATAGCTGACATCAAACAAAAAACAGGTCATTTTCAAGAAGTTAGGGAAGCTATGAAAAAGAAAAAAAAATCAAAGGTGAGGAGGAGCTAGCAGAGCTCCATCTTTCCAGCGCTATTTGGCACTGTAATGAATCATCAGTTGTTGTAAATGTGGTCAGTTGATGTTACAATTAAAAAATTTATTTTTGTACATTTATATATGCATGTGTAATTATATATTGTGAATACTTTTTTTCAGCCCGAGGGGACACCTCTTGGTAACGATGAAGGCTTAACTGATGTCGATGCTGCAAAGATAAACGCCATGTATAACTGCTAAAAATTTTGTGTTCTTTCAAGGATTAAACATTTTGTATAACAGTATATCTTATTTACATCTTAATAATATACCGCGTATATATTTTTAATATCAAAAATAGCAGCAGACCTATCACCCAAAAACGCGTTCTAACGCCTTGGCCTCTAAACTTTACTCGCTGCAAGGAATTTGCGACCGAAAAAAAAAATCTCAAACTATGGTATTTAAAGACAGTTTTCTTCAACGTTTTTCAAAACGTTTCAAGACATTTCAAGACGTTTAAAAGACATTTTCTCTTTTTTCTTTTTGAAATTTCATTTAATTTCAAGACGTTTTTCTCAGGAAACCTTTGCATTCCAAAAATTTTATGTCTATATTAGGAATCAAAATGGATCCCTCTCAATGCAATGAAGTGTTAACCAGTTGGAGTATGAAAACCTTTCTAGTATTTTGAGTCGGGTAAAACTTTCCACATAATAAACTGTTTTTTTCTTCTTCACTACAAAGAATATTGCACTTATATTAAAGTCATTCTTGAACGAACATACCTATGAACATAGGCTACAAGATGCTTAAATTGCTTAAATGATTGCGCATCGAAGTTTTATCCCGGAATAAGAAATCTAAAGAATGAAGTCTTTTTATTGGAAATACAAGTTTTATTATTAAAACAAATTTGCAGCCATTATTAAAACACAGAAAAAGTAGTTAAAACTCAGCAAACGAGAAAAATGTGAAAAAAACTTATAAAGGATAAAATAGAAGCCAAAAGAAACATGAATTAAAGAAAGGCGGGGCCCCTAGCAAGTAATTATAGAGGGGAAGGGCAAATTTAAGCCATATTAAGAGGCATTTTAGAGAGTTCTTAATGAAAATACATCGTTTGTATTGCCCTATTAGACGCACCAGCAAGAAAATGAGAGACATTTGGTATTTGTTTATTTCTGAGAGGTTTTAATCAAGATGCCACGTTTTTTTGAGACAAGACTATGCATATTTCAAGCAACTGTACCACATTATGACTGGCCCTCTGGCACACTCTAGTACCCTCTCATAATTCCTAAGACACTTTCTAGATATTTTCTTGTAAAAAGCATCCGTTAAATTCATTGCTTCATATGTTCACAGTCCACCCCTCCATGATAAACCATGTCAATTCAATCCACCGTGACACCCTATTAATGGCCTTCTATCACTCTCTAGCACCCCCTCATCATTTCTAAGACATTTTCCAGATATTTTCTTAAAATCGATCCATTAGTTCATGCTTATATTGATTTTTCTCCCCGTGAAACTAGTATTGTTCGTGAAACTTGTTGCATGCTGATTTTTCTTCATTAAACTTAATTTAACTTGACATTTTTCTTAGTAAAAGTTGTCTTGATTTATTGATTTATTATTTCGTAAAACTTTATTTATCAGGATATTTTTCTTCGTCAAACTTTTATCTTGTTGGTTTTCTTCGTCATGAAACATGATGCATGCTGACGTTTCTCTCGTGAAACTTGTTCCACGTGAATTATTTCTTCAGGAAACTTAATGTATCTTGATTTGTGTCTTTGAAAAACTTGTTATATTTTTATTTCTTCTTCATAAAACTTCTTGTTTGTCGATTTTTCTCTTCGTGAAACATATTCACTGATTTTTAACTCTCATTGTGAAACCATTTTTTTTCCTGGAGCTTGTTGTTTGCTGATTTTGCCGATGAAACTTAATTTATCTTCATATTTTCTTCGTGAAACTTGTTGTATATTCTTATATCCTTTCGTAAAACTTAATTTGTCATGATATTTTTCGTCGAGAAGCTTGTTGCATGTTGGTTTTTTCTTTGTGAAAAATGATGCATGCTGATTTTTGTTCTTGAAACTTATTGCATGTGATTTTTTCTTCGAAAAACTTAATATGTCTTCATTTATATCTTCGAGAAACTGGTTATATTTTTAATTTATTTTTCATGAAAGTTGTTGCATGTTTGTTTTCTCTTCATTAAGCTTGTACGCCTCTTTCTTACATGCTACTAGGTTAGGGTAACCTAAGCAACCTAACTTACACACAGTAGGTAAAAAATAGGCGTAGAAGTTTCTCGTAGAGAAAAGTCAACATGCAACAAGTTCATGAAGAAGAAATAAAAATATAACAAGTTTTTCGAAGATATATATCAAAATGCATTCAGTTTTTTGAAGAATTAATTGACATGCAACAAGTGTCACTATAAAAATCAGCATGCATCATGTTTCACGAAGAAAAAACAAACATGCAATAAGTTTCAGGAAGAAAAATATCATGATAAATTAAGTTTCACCAAAGAATACATCAACACACAGCAAGTTTTACGAATCAATAATTTTCACGAAGAAAATAAGCATGCATCATGGTTCAGGAAGAAAAAAAGAACATGCGATAAGCTTCACGAATAAAAATATCATGATAAATCAACTTTCACAGAGGAGAAATTAAACTTACAGCAAGCTTCACGAAGACAAATATCAAGATAAATTAATTTTCATTAATAAAAAACCTGAATGCTACCAGTCCCACGAACAAAACCGGTTTCAAGATGAAAAAATCAATATAAAAGTTTCACAAAGAGAAAATAAGCATACAACAAGTTTCATGAAGAAGAAATAAAAATTTAAGCAGTTTCTTGAAGATGTAAATCAAGATACATTAAGTTTCTTGAAGAAATAATCCACATGCAGCAGGTTTCACGAACAAAACAACATGCAACAAGTTTCATGATGAAAAATATCATCGTAAATTAAGTTTCACAAAAGGATAAAAAATATATAACAAGTGTCACGAAGACAGATATCAAGTTAATTAAGTTCTACGAAGAAAAAGCAGCACGCAACAAGTTCCAGAACAAAACTGGTTTCATGATGAAAAATCTGGGCACATGTTTCACAGAAAGAAAGATCAACCTGCAAGAAGTTTTATGAAGAAGAAATAAAAATACAACCAGTTTCTTGAAGATATATATCAAGATACCTTAAGTTTCTTGAAGAAATAATCCATATGCAATAAGTTTCACGAATAAAATCAGCATGCACCATGTTTCATGAAGAAATAACCAGCATGCAAAAAGTTTCACAAGGAAATATATCATGATAAATTATGTTTAACGAAAGAATAAATCAAGATACACCAACTTTCACGAAGAAAATCATCAAGATAAATTGAGTTTCATGAATAAAAAAGTATGCAACAGGTTCCAAGAACAAGACCAGGTTTCACGAGAAAAAAAATCGATGTATATGTTTCACGAAGAGAAAAATCAACATACAAAATGTTTCACGAAAACGAAACGAAATGATGTCTTGGAAAAGGTCTTCAAGAAAAAATGTCTTAAAAACGTTTTGAAATATCTTGAAACGTCTTGATAAACGCCTTGAAGAAAAACATCTTAAAAAACGTCTTGAAATATCCGGAAACGTCTTGAAAAAGTGTTGAAGAAAAATGCTTTAAAAAATGTCTTGATATGTCTTGAAACGTCCTGAAAAAAATGTCTTGAAGAAAAATGTCTTGAAATGTCTTGAAACGTCTAAAAAAAACTTCTTGAAGAAAAATATCTTAATAAATTTCCCCTACTTTACTAGTGGAGTCTAACACGTCCTATTACGTAACAATAAAAAAACTATGATGTAACAACCAAATCCTATTACATAACAATCAAAGTAAACATTCCTCATTACATAATTAACCCCTGTATCTCTTAGAAAACATCCCCTATGACGTAACATTCAAAGAAATCCTGATTTGGCGCGGACACTGAAGGTTTTTAACACTCAAAGAAACTATGATGTAACAAGCAAAGCCCGTTATGTAACAACTGAAGAAATCATGATTTGGCGGAACTCTCATAGGGTTTTAAAGCAATTAACCCATGCTTCGCTTAGAAAACATTTCCTATAACATAACATGCACCTACTGGTTGACATGGAATAATTGGATAGGGATGCGTTTAAAAGCAGGCATAGGGCTGCGTTTAAAAGAAGGAATAAGGCTGCGTTTGAATCGATTGGGCCTTAACTACTGGCATAACTTACAACCCTTGCCCTGAGGGCTTTGAGGGGTGGCGGTGGCATCTCCAAATACATCATTACTGGGCCTTTCTACTACGTGAAACAAAATGCCTATCTATAAATTTTGATTGGATGTCTTTGAGGAAATGATGGGTGTGGGTGTCTGGTTGCTCTTCAATCCCTTTTGAATTCAGAAAGGATATTAGAATCAAATCCAATCAAATGAGCCTTTTTAGAAGTTTCTGTTTCCTTCTATATTAAGTGTCATGGTCTAAAACAAATAAAAAAAACATCGTGCCACGTCGCTCTTTACTTAGGCAGCGCTATTGTGCTGCCTATGATATATATATATATATATATATATATATATATATATATATATATATATATATATATATATAAATTTTTTTTCATATATAATATATATAATATGATGTATATTATAATATATATATATATATATATATATATATATATATATATATATATATATATATATATATATACATATATATATATATGTATATATATATATATCTATTTATATAAAACTTAAATAAAAAAACTAGTTTTTTTAACTGAAAGTAAGGAGCGACATTAGAACTTAAAACGAACAGAAATTACTCCGTATATGAAATGGGTTGTCCCCTCCGCAGTCCCTCGCTCTTTACGCTAAAGTTTTTAATTGTTTTAAAAAGTAGAATTGTGGCAAAGAGTCAAACTTTAGCGTAAAGAGCGAGGGTTTTAACTTTAGCGTTTAGCGTAAAATTCCGTTTTTTAGAGTTCCGTTTACTATTGAGCCGGGTCGCTCCTTACTACAGTTCTTTACCACGAACTATTTGAAAAGAAAATAATTCGGTATTTCGGGGCTCTTGACATTATTACTCCTTTGCGGAAGTTAGGCTCAAAATTGGAAAAGGATTATATTTTTTCTCTGGCCCCTTCCACCTCTTAGTTCGTTTATTTTCCCGTTAGTTTTCACCTGTTTTCGCTTTATAGTTGTGTTATCTCTTAGCAGTTCTTTCGTTAGTTGAGTTATGGTTGTGGTATATATGTTTTATCGCTCGTATAGTTGGGTTATTTTCAAATTATACTCCATAATAGAGAGGCTCCGAACACCCAACATTGTATATTAAGCTCTGAATTTGACGTTTTTTTCTAACGTGACCAGATTCGTCCTGCGCCCTTTTCATTGAATTTTTTTCCTCCATGACATATTTCTCCAAGGAAAGATCCTCCCACATAGCCCCCTCCCTCAACCCTACCCCCAAAACCAAAAAAATCCCCCTGAAAACGTCTGTACACTTCCCAAAAACCATTATTATATGTAAACACTGGTTGAAGTTTGTAACTTGCAGCCCCTCCCCCAGGGACTGTGGGGGAATAAGTCATCCCCAAATACATAGTTATTATGATTTTCAACTATGCTGAACAAAATAGCTATCTCAAAAATTTGATCCGTTGACTTTGGGAAAAAAATGAGCGTGGGAGGGGGCCTAGATGCCCTCCAATTTTTTTGGTCACTTAAAAAGGGCACTAGAACTTTTCATTTCCGTTAGAATGAGCCCTCTTGCGACATTCTAGGACCACTTAGTCGATACGATGACCCCTGGGGATAAAAAAAAAAAAAAAAAATCAAACAAACAAATAAACACGCACCCGTGATTTGTCTTCTGGCAAAAAATGCAAAATTCCACATTTTTGCAGATAGGAGCTCGAAACTTCTACAGTAGGGTTCTCTGATACGCTGAATCTGATGGTGTCATTTTCGTTAAGATCCAACGACTTTTAGGGGGTGTTTCCCCCTATTTTCCTAAATAAGGCAAATTTTCTCAGGCTCGTAACTTTTGATGGGTAAGACAAAACATGATGAAACTTATATATTTAAAATCAGCATTAAAATGCAATTCCTTTGATGTGGCTATTGATATCAAAATTCAATTTTTTAGAGTTTTGGTTACTATTGAGCCGGATCGCTCCTTACTACAGTTCGTTACCACGAACTGTTTGATAAGTTGTCTGTGTTCCCACAGTTTTGTCCCTGTGTCCCGGTCGTCATTTATATTCCCTGTGTCCCGGTCGTCATTTGTATCCCGGTGTCCCGGTCTGTATATACATTCGTTTTTGAAATGGTATATGATGAAATAAATTTTTGTGTTTTTCCCCTTTTTTTATTTTTATTTTTTTTTGGTTTTTACCTTTTTTTTTTAGTTTTTTAGTTTTTTTTCTTTTTCTTTTTAGTTTTTTTTTTGGTTTTTACTTTTTTTTAGTTTATTTAGTTTTTTTCTTTTTTCTTTTTAGTTTTTTTTTTATTTTTATTTTTTTAGTTTTGTTTTTCTCCTTTATTTTTCATTTTTTTCCTTTTTTTTATTTTTTTCTTTTTTAGTTTTTTTAGTTTTTTAGCTTTTTTAGTTTTTTTATTAGTTTTTATTTTCTTTTTAGTTTTTTGTAGTTTTTACCTTTTTTTTTAGTTTTTTTTTACTTATGACCTGGTCTACATTTATACTCCCTGTGTCCTGGTCGTCATTTGTGTGCCGGTGCTTTGTTGATGGTGATTGCTAATCGAACATTCCTTGTGTCCCGGTCGTCATTTGTGTCCCGGTGCTTTGTTGATGGTGATTGCTAATCGAACATTCCTTGTGTCCCGGTCGCTTTCTCTTTGAGTGTCCCGGTCGTCATTTATATTCCCTATGTGCCGGTGTCCCGGTCGTCATTTGTGTCCCGATGTCCCGGTCTGTAATTTCGTCAGTCGAAAACATGACGTCAGTCAACACACATCTATATATATAAAAATAAGTTGTCTGTGTGTGTGTGGGTCTGTCGGGTGACGTCATGTTTGTGTGTTGACTGACGTCATGAAGTTAGTTGTCGTCATTTTTGTTATGACGGTGACGTCATTAAAGGTATTTAAGACATGCGTTCACGGAGAAATCTATTAATGTTTAACTGTAAAATGACTGATGAACTTACAATGGCAACAGCCGAGGAAGATGCTCAAAGAGTCTATGCCAAAAAACTTGCTGCTGATAGAGAAAGTAAGAAAAGAAAGCGTGCCGAGGAATCAAAAGAACAGCAAGAAAACAGGCTTGAGGCTGATAGAGAAAGAAATAACAGAAAGCGTGCCGAGGAACTACCAGAGAAACGCGAAACCAGACTTGCTGCTAAAAGAGAAAGTGAAAAAAGAAGGCATGCCGAGGAACTACCAGAGCAACATGAAACCAGACTTGCTGCTAAAAGAGAAAGTGAAAAAAGAAGGCATGCCGAGGAACTACCAGAGCAACATGAAACCAGACTTGCTGCTAAAAGAGAAAGTGAAAAAAGAAGGCGTGCCGAGGAATCACAAGAACAGCCAGGAATCAGGCTTGCTGCTGATAGAAAAAGTAAGAAAAGAAGGCGTGCCGAAGAATCAGAGCAACCTGAAAGTTATTGCCTGGCATTCAGGTACAGCCCAGTCGATGATTATAGCTTGAGTAGATATGTTCAAATCGGAACTATGTCTAAAATTTGTCCCTATTGCAAGGCCTTGAAATTCAATGGTGAAACAATGGGAATGTGTCGCGCCTCAGGAAAAGTTATACTTCCTCTATTGCCTGCACCACCAGAGCCATTGAAGACTTTCCTTACTGGAACTACGTCAGAATCTAAGCGTTTTTTTTTTATCACAAATCAGAAAATATAACTCATGTTTCCAAATAACGTCGTTTGGAGCCCAAATCGAAAATCCAGATCAATTTATGTCTACTTTCAAAGTAAAAGGGCAAATTTATCATAGAGCAGGGTCCCTTCTACCATTCTCAGGCGAGAATCTGATACGCATAAAATTGTTATTTCCGCTGACAAAACGCCTCCAGGCCAACATGTGCGTAGATACAATGCTCCAACTATCGACGAAGTGGCAATCGTTATGGTTGATGATCAGTTTTTACCTCGAGATATTATTCTTCATAAGCAAAACGCTCAGTTGTTAAGAATTGCTGAAACTCATCGATGCTACGATGCCCTACAATATCCTATCATTTTTTGAGATGGAGCCGACGGCTATCACTTTAATATTAAATTGATGAATCCAGCCACTAACAAAGAAATGAATAAGAAATGCAGTGCAATGCATTATTATTCCTATAGACTAACGATTCGGTAGGATGAAGAAAATTATATTTTAAAATGCCGTCAATTGTTTTACCAATACGTCGTTGATATGTATGCTAAAATTGAATCAGAACGTTTGCTATATATCCGACTGAATCAGACCAAGCTCCGCTCTGAACAAAACATTCATTTACGAGATGCAGTCGTAAATGACGGTAATACCACAAACGTTGGAAGATTAACAATTTTACCTTCGTCATATGCTGGCAGTCCCTCTCATATGCATGAATATGCTCAAGATGCTATTGCGTATGTTCGTCTCTATGGTCGTCCAGATTTATTTATTACATTTACATGTAATCAATCTTTTGGACGAGATACAGCAGCTTTTACTTCAAGGACAATCGGCGGTTCATAGACATGACATTACGGCCCGTGTCTTCCGGCAAAAGTTGAAATCACTGATAAACTACATAGTAAAACTTGAAGTGTTTGGGTCAGTGCGATGCTGGATGTACTCAGTGGAATGGCAAAAACGAGGTTTGCCACACGCACATATACTAATCTGGCTACATAAAAAAATTACTTCCAACGAAATTGATGATGTGATTTCCGCTGAAATACCTGATGAAAATGTCGATAAGGGGTTACATGATATTATTGTAAAAAATATGATACATGGACCTTGTGGTGCACTGAACGAAAATTCACCATGCATGGCCAAAGGAGGGTGCACAAAGCAATATCCTCGACTTTTAGTATCCAACACAATTACTGGCAATGATGGTTACCCACAATATAGAAGAAGATCTACTGAAGATGGCGGTAAAACAGCAATAATAAAGAAGCGTAACGGTACCACCATCGAAGTAGATAACCAGTGAGTTGTTCCATATTCCCCATTATTATCAAAAACATTTAATGCACACATAAATGTTGAATACTGTAACTCCGTAAAGGCAATCAAATACATATGTAAATACGTCAACAAAGGCAGTGACATGGCAGTTTTTGGCTTGCAGCCCGAAATCAAAGATATCGACGAAATCGTTCAATATCAGGCTGGAAGATACATAAGCAGTAATGAAGCTGTTTGGCGAATTCTTTCATTTCCGATACATGAACGTAGTCCAGCTGTTGTTCACTTAGAGGTACATTTACAGAATGGTCAACGTGTTTAAATCTCGGAAACCAACGTGCAAAAAAGAGCCCTGAATCCACCGGATACAAAGTTAACCTCTTTCTTTCCGCTTTACAAAAATGATTCTTTTGCAAAAAAACTGCTGTATACTGAAGTGCCTTCGTATTACACGTGGAATACTAAAAATAAAGTATTTGAACGTCGAAAACAGGGTAAGTCAGTCGAAGGCCAACCTACCATCTTCAAACATACCACGATAGGAAGACTCCACACCGTTCACCCCAATCAACATGAATGCTTCTTTCTATGCCTGCTTTTGGTGAATATACCCGGTCCGACATCCTTTGAGTATTTGAGAACTGTAAACGGTACTATACATGACACTTACCGTAGTGCATGCCAAGCTCTGAATTTATTGGAGAATGACCAACACTGGGATAACTGCATCAATGACGCGTGCGAAAAGTCAACTCCAAGTCAAATTCGTGCATTGTTTGGCATCATTTTAACAACTTGCTCTCCTTCAGCTCCTACAGAGTTATGGGAAAAATATAAGTCAAAAATGTCCGAAGATATACTCCATCGAAAACAGTTAGTGACGTCAGATATGACTTTTGATTTTACATCAGAAATTTATAACTACACTTTAGTTATTATCGAAGATTTGTGCGTACGTATGGCAAACAAACCTCTTCAGGATTTGGGAATGCCTTCACCTAACCGTATCGCTGCTGTTTCGACATGTGTAGAATGGGATCGTGAACAAAGTTACAGTACGGTAAAACGTTTGTGATAAAACTGATTCTGGCATCAATTCGATCAAAATATTATATAGCGTTGGCAATTGCGTCGTCAGGAATAGCCGCAACATTGCTGCCTGGTGGAAGAACTGCTCATTCCGCTTTGAAATTGCCTCTGAATTTGCATTCTACAGAAACTCCACGTGCAATATTTCCAAATCATCTGGGATGGGTAAAGTATTGCAGCAATGAAAACTTATTATTTGGGATGAGTGCACAATGGCACACAAAAAATCGCTCGAGGCTCTGGATCAATGCTTGAAGGATTTGCGTGGGAAGTCGAAACCCTTTGGCAGCACATTAATATTGCTTGCGGGAAATTTCAGGCAAACATTACCTATAATACCTAGATCAACCCCTGCAGACGAAATGAATGCTTGCCTGAAAAATTCTAATTTATGGGCACACGTAAAAACATTAAAATTAACTACAAATATGCGAGTCCGATTGCAAAACGATGACTCTGGTCAAACATTTTCAGATCAATTGCTGGCAATTGGAAACGGAAAGCTCCCATTAGACTCAATTTCAGGACGTATACAACTACCTGCTGATTTCTGTAATTTAGTGACGTCCAAAAATGAATTGATTGAAAAAGTATTTCCGAATATTCTAAACAATTATAAAAATAATAAATGGCTAAGTGAAAGAGCGATTCTTGCACCCAAAAATATAGACCTCCACGAAATCAACAATATTGTTTTGACCAAGATTCGAGACCAGGCAGTCCTTTACAAGTCAGTCGACACAGTTTTGGAACCAAATGAAGCAGTTAATTATCCATCTGAATTTTTAAATTCCTTGGATCTTTCAGGGTTTCCACCACACGTGCTACAACTAAAAATAGGCGCACCAATAATACTTTTAAGAAATATCAACCCACCAAAGTTTTGCAATGGCATGCGACTTGCCGTAAAAAAAAACAATGGAATACCTAATAGAGGCCACAATCTTGACAGGGCCTTTTGAGGGTGAGGCTGTTCTTATTCCTCGCATTCCCATGATTCCAACGGATCTGCCTTTTCAATTTAAAAGATTGCAATTCCCAATTCGATTAGCATTTGCAATCACCATTAACAAAGCTCAAGGTCAATCATTAGAAAAATGTGGTATAGATCTTAATACTGATTGTTCTTCCCATGGACAATTGTACGTTGCATGTTCGAGGGTCGGTAAACCTGACAATCTATTTATATGCAGCGACAATTGGACAGCGAAGAATGTTGTATATTCGCAAGTTTTACGCAATTAATTTGTATTGTATCTATATATCTATTTATCTATCTATATAAAAACGAGTTGTGTGTATGCATGTTTGTTTGTTTGTAAAAAGAGCGTTTTCATATGACGTCATTATTAGTACATAATCCTTTGTATATGCACAGACAATGGGAAAGCCAAGAATGTTGTATATTCGCAAGTTTTACGTAGTTTAAAACACATATATAAATCTATCTATATTCATAGGTGGTACACAGGGACACAACTACAATGGCGTGTAACTAATATGGCGCGTAACAAATTACGCGCGCGGGGGGGGGGCTTGGGGGGGAGCGCGAAGCACTCCCACCAACTATTTGTTGGGGTCTACCAACAGCTAGTCTATCTATATATATATAAAAATAAGTTGTCTGTGTGTCTGTCGTGTGACGTCATGTTTGTGTGTCGACTGACGTCATGTTTGTCGACTGACGAAATTACAGACCGGGACATCGGGACACAAATGACGACCTGGACACCAGGACATAGGGAATACAAATGACGACCGGGACACTCAAAGAGAAAGCGACCGGTACACAGGGAATATTCGATTAGCAATCACCATCAACAAAGCACGGGGACACAAATAACGACCGGGACACAGGAAATATAAATGACGACCGGGACACTCAAAGAGAAATTACATACCAGGACACCGGGACACAAATGACGACTGGGACACAAATGACGACTGGGACACAAATGACGACTGGGACACCGGGACACAGGGAATATAAATGACGACGAGGACGCTCAAAGAGAAATTACAGACTGGGACACTGGGACGCAAATGACGACCGGGATACAGGGAATATAAATGACGACCGGAACACAGGGACACAACTACAAGGGGGATGCCAGGGGCACAGGGGGATATATAAATGACGACGAGGACACAGGGAATGTTCGATTAGCAATCACCATCAACAAAGCTCAAGGGCAATCATTAGAATAATCAGTTATAGATCGTAATACGGATTGTTTTTCCCATGGACAATTTTATGTTGCATGTTCAAGAGTCAGTAAACCTGACAATCTTTTTATATGCACAGACAATGGGACATTGAAGAATGTTGTATATTCGCAAGTTTTACGTAGTTAAAAACATATATATATATATATATATATATATATATATATATATATATATATATATATATATATATATATATATCTCTTTCTATATTCACAGGTGGGACACAGGGACACAAATACAATGGCGCGTAACTAATATGGCGCGTAACGACTTACGCGCGTGGGGGGGCTTGGGGGGGGGGGTGCGAAGTGCCCCCACCAACTAGGTGTTGGGGCGGTGCTTCGCGCCACCCCAACAGCTAGTATATATATATATATATATATATATATATATATATATATACTAGCTGTTGGGGTGGCGCTTCGCGCCACCCCAACACCTAGTTGGTGGGGGCGCTTCGCGCCCCCCCCAAGCCCCCCCGCGCGCGTAAGTCGTTACGCGCCATAATAGTTACGCGCCATTGTAGTTGTGTCCCTATGTCCCACCTGTGAATATAGATATATATATATATATATATGGTTTTAACTACGTAAAACTTGCGAATATACAACATTCTTTGCTGTCCCATTGTCTTTGCATATAAATAGATTGTCAGGTTATCCCCCTGTTTCCCCCGGTGTCCCCGTTGTAGTTGTGTCCCTGTGTCCCGGTCGTCATTTATATTCCCTGTGTCCCGGGTCCTGGTCATCATTTGTATCCGGGTGTCCCGGTCTGTATATACATTCGTTTTTTAGTTTTGTTTTTCTCCTTTATTTTTTTCCTTTTTTTTTCTTTTTTAGCTTATTTAGATTTTTAGATTTTTTAGTTTTTTTTATTAGTTTTTAGTTTTTATTTCTTTTTAGTTTTTTTGTCCCGGTCGTCATTTATATCCCCCTGTTTCCCCCGGTGTCCCCGTTGTAGTTGTGTCCCTGTGTCCCGGTCGTTATTTATATTCCCTGTGTCCCGGTCGTCATTTGTATCCCGGTGTACCGGTCTGTATATACATTCGTTTTTTAGTTTTGTTTTTCTCCTTTATTTTTTTCCTTTTTTTTTCTTTTTTAGTTTATTTAGATTTTTAGATTTTTTAGTTTTTTTATTAGTTTTTAGTTTTTTTTTCTTTTTAGTTTTTTTGTAGTTTTTACCTTCTTTTTAGTTTTGTTAATTTTTTTTTTTACTTGTGTCCTGGTCGTCATTTATACTCCCTGTGTCCCGGTGCTTTGTTGATTGCTAATCGAACATTCCTTTTGTCCTGGTCGCTTTCTCTTTGAGTGTCGTCATTTATTTTTTTCTTTTTTAGTTCTTTTAGTTTTTACCTTTTTTAGTTTTTTTTTAGTTTTTAGTTTTTTTAGTTTTTTACCTTTTTTTAGTTTTTTTAGTTTTTTAGCTTTTTTATTTTTTTTATTAGTTTTTAGTTTTTTTGTAGTTTTTGCCTTTTTTTTTAGTTTTTTGTCCTGGTCGCTTTCTCTTTGAGTGTCGTCATTTATTAGTTTTTTCCTTTTTTTTTTTAGTTTTTTATTGGTTTTTACCTTTATTTTAGCTTATTTTTCAGTTTTTTCCTTTTTTTTAGTTTTTTTTTATTTTTTATTTTTTTTAGTTTTTTACCTTTTTTTAGTTTTTTTAGTTTTTTTAGTTTTTTAGCTTTTTTACTTTTTTTATTAGTTTTTAGTTTTTTTTTGTAGTTTTTGCCTTTTTTTAGTTTTTTCAGTTTTTTTTTAGTTTTTTATTGGTTTTTACCTTTATAGTTTTTTTAGTTTTTTAGCTTTTTTATTTTTTTTATTAGTTTTTAGTTTTTTTTGTAGTTTTTGCCTTTTTTTAGTTTTTTCAGTTTTGACGTCACCTAATCCAGTTTTTTCAGGTGACGTCACCTGACACATCCATCCACACATCCATCCACACATCCACAGACAGACAACTTATTTTTATATATATAGATATATATATATATATATATATATATATATATATATATATATATATATATATATATATATATATATATATATATATATATATTAATTCAACACTCCCCTTAACATTCTTTGAAAGACTCACCTGAATATCCTTCATCTTCTTGGAAAATAAAATTCAAACATGCATACCTTTCTCAATAGCATATACTGTGTGTAAACAATGAACGAATTGTCTTACAGCCTACTACTTACAGCCCTTGTCCTGAGGACTGTCTGGAGGTTGACATCCCCAATACTGGTCCTTTCAACAATGCTAGACAAAATCGCTGTCTTAAAATTTCAAACATACATGTTTTGGGGAATAATAGGCTAGGGGGAGGGGGGCTGACGTCCCTCGACTCACTTTTGATTCTTAAAAGTTGACTCTAAATTACGTTTAAAATGTTTTAACTTTAATAAATCAAGAATTTTTTAAACTTTAAGGAATACATATCAGTATAAGTATAATAAACTGACAATCCACAGCCATTTTTCAAACAGTTCGTGGTAACGAACTGTAGTAAGGAGCGACCCGGCTCAATAGAAACCAAAAATCTAAAAAATGGAATTTTGAGAACAATAGCTACATCAAAAGAATCGCATTTTAATGCTGATTTTAAATATATAAGTTTCATCAAGTTTAGTCTTACGCTCCAAAAGTTACGAGCCTGAGAAAATTTGTGTTATTTTAGAAAATAGGGGGAAACACCCCCTAAAAGTCATAGAACTAAAAAGTCATTCAGCGTATCAGAGAACACTACTGTATAAGTTTCAAGCTCCTTTCTACAAAAATGTGGAATTTTGTATTTTTTGCCAGAAGGCAGATCACGGATGCGTGTTTATTTGTTTGTTTTTTTTTGTTTTTTTTTCTTTTTCCCAGGGGTTATCGTATCGACCCAGTTGTCCTAGAATGTTGCAAGAGGGCTCATTCTAACGGAAATGAAAAGTTCTAGTGCCCTTTTTAAGTGACCAAAAAAATTGGAATGCACCTAGGCCCCCTCCCACGCTAATTATTTTCCCAAAGTCAACGGATCAAAATTCTGAGATAGCCATTTTATTCAACGTAGTCGAAAAACCTTATAACTATGTCTTTGGGGACGACTTTCTCCTCCACAGTCCCCGCGCGAGGGGCTACAACTTACAAACTTTGACCAGTGCTTACATATAGTAATGGTTATTGGGAAGTGTACAGGTGTTTTCAGGAGGATTCTTTGGTTGGGGGGAGGGGTTGAAAAGAGGGGGATATACTGGGGGAACTCTCCATCGAGGAATTTGTCATGGGGGAAGAAAATTTCCATGAAGGGAGCGCAGGATTTACTAGCATTATTTTGAAAAAAAACAATAAAAAAATAAATAGGAAAAAGTTTTTTTCATCTGGAAGTAAGGAGCAGCATTAAAACTTAAAACGAACAGAAATTATTACCCATATGAGGGGCTCACCTCCTCCTAATACCTCGCTCTTTGCGCTAAAGTATTTTTAGTAATGTCAACTATTTATTCTACGGCTTTTGTGATTCAGGGGTCATTCTTAATGAATTTGACCAAAATTTAAGATTTAGTGTAAAGAGAGAGGTACTGACGAGGGGGCGAGCCCTCTCATATGTGTAATAAAAACATGAGAATAAAAAATTCTTTACGTAAGCTGGTTTATAAGTTACGTATATCTTTTACTAATAAAAAGATTCGTAAAAAATTAAAAGTTCTAGTTGCCTTTTTTATTAACCAAAAAATTGGAGGGCAACTAGGCTTCCTCCCCCGCTCTTTTTTTCTCAAAATCATTCGATCAAAATTATGAGAAAGCCATTTAGAAATTACTTCGTATATGAAAGGGGCTGCTTCCTCATCAACGCCCCACTCTTTACGCTAAAGTTTTTTACTGTTTTAAAAAGAAGAGTTGAGAGAAAGAGTCAAACTTTAGCGTAAAGAGCGGGGCGTTGATGAGGAAGCAGCCCCTTTCATATACGAAGTAATTTCGGTTCGTTTTAAGTTTTAATGTCGCTCCTTACTTTCAGTTGAAAAAACTTGTTTTTTAAAATTAATCAATAAATGATTCATCTATATTTCATCTGGAAACAATTGACTTAAAAGGAAGACAATATTGCTGAAAATTTATTGCTTATTCGACGAATGAAAGTAAATAGATTCTTTAAAACTTAATAATATAAAAATAATGATAAAAAAGCAGTATTAAGTTCAAAAGTTTCATAAAACAGACCGAAAAACCTTTTAATTATAAACAAAATATATTTTGTTTCAGCAAAGTGCAAATGACTAAAAATCCCTTATGGGATTTGACGGGTTGGTAGCCCCGATCGCATTTGTCTTGTTTCCTTCGCCTTAAGCTTGGCTTGGTTCCCATGCAATTGAACCTGCATGCAACTTAAGCCTCATGTATCTCAACCCCATTTAACTCCATCCTTGCGAAATTTGACCCCGTGCGATTAAACCCTATTCAACTCAAACCTCGTGCATCTCAACACCCTTGCAATTCTGCCTCTGTTTAAACTATACCCCCCATTCAGCTTAAACTCATTAAAACCAACCCTAATCGTGTCACCCCTTATTCAACTTAATCCTCGCGCAATTCAATAATCATTTAGCTCAATCCCACTTAACTCAACCCCACGCAACTTAGCCCCCTCGTACTCAACCCCTCTCTGTTCAATCCCAATTCCCATTCAACTTAAACCCAACGCTATCTTGATTCAGCCAACCCTAACCTAAGATTTGGATGGGGGCTGAGATAAACGGAATTGCAGTAGCATGTGGAAGAAATAACAAGGGGATTGAGATGCACATGGGTTGGGCTGAACGGAATTAATTTGCATGGGGCTGGATTGAGTAGGGGGGTTGATTCAAACAGGAAAGAGGGTTGAGTTTGAAGAATTGGCTGAACAGGGTTGAGTTACGTGCCCATCATTTCACTTGATTAATAATTAGAACTTCGCTTTCTTTTAGGTTTCTTTTATTAACTCAAAGTAATTACTGTTTCTGGTACTTGTTAATTAAACGAAATACACTCAAAAATTAGGCTTAGGTTAGATCTCAGAAAACCGGTTTCATAGCAACAAAGACAAGTGACGCGTGATAGAATGCATTGGACTTGTAAAATTTGGGCTGGGCTATATATTTGAACATTGCGGGGGATGGGGGTCAGCACAGGTTAGGTTAGGAGTGCTGTCCAAAGATCTCCCCCACCCCTCCTGATACGCAAATATATAGCCCAAATGATATTATTATATATGCTAAATGTTATATTTCATTCTTATTAACCTAACTTCACTTCTTGGGTGTGTTTTGTTTAATTAACATGCACCCTGTTTCTTTTTTTATTCGACATATAAAATAATTTTTTCCAGCTCATTTGACGTTTCTCTTTACTTCTCTAAAAGAAATTATTTCAGGCATGTTCTTATAATTGAATTCCAATAATATATCTTCAATAAGCACAACAGACTTGCAAACAATAAAAATATTATTTGAATACAGTCATACCAACTAAGCAAAACAACACATCAAAACATTTCATCTTCTAGCATCAAACCAAAACTTATTGCTATCGTACGAGTCTAGTGACTCTTGTCTCAAATTTTTAATGTTTCAAATGAAATACTTCCGTTAGTTCTCAACTGACTTTTGAGGGATAAAGAAGCTTTGAAGAGGTAATATATTCTGTCTTTAGAGCAAAAGAATGTGACTACGTAGTGCTTTTCACCTAAAAAAAAGAAATTCAGTATTTAGGTAATTATTTAGTTGTTCAATTCTTGGTAAGGAAATTTATAAAACTCAGTGAACTTCATAAAGACAATCTAAAATACTTTATGCTATAATTCCTAAAAACACATCGGTTTACTCCTCCCCCTCTCTCTAATGTGCAAACACATACCCCAAATTATATAGGCCTATATTCAATGAATTGTCAATAGAGTGATCGTTCCGCATGTTTGCGTAAAGCTAATTAGAAGAAAAAGGTCGTGCTATCGAATATTCATTAATGCATTTAATTTTGGGTCTATATTTTTACCTTGAGGGGGGGGGGGTTAAGGATCGCGATATACTTCTAGGATGATTTAAGTAAGTATTTTAGAAAGTTTTGATATAGTTTCCAGAATCGTATAGTGTTTCCCTGTGGGAAATTGATTCACCAAATGTTTATCTTCATTTAGTTGCCGTTATGCCCGGAAACTTAGTTATTTAGACATTTAGACATTTAGTCGCCGGAAACTCACCGTTATGGTGTTATTATATATTTGCACATTAGGGGGGGGGGAAGCATAGCATATATTAAATACAGCAATGGTTAGTTTACGTATTTAATATATGCTATGCTTTACCCCCCCCCTAATGTGCAAATATATAGCCCAAATTTGTTTCTAAACTATTACATATTGGCGATTTCAAATATCCGATCAACGAAATATTTGGGCCGGAATAACTCCATAACGGTGAGTTTGTCGTAGTTTTGCAAGAGAGAAAAGATGTTCAAAAAGTCAAAATGCATCTATTAACAATAGTTTCATGACCCGAAACAATTGTTCAGGTAATACCAACATTGACACATTATTTTTGTACTCGTGTCTTATAGCCACAGCACTCAAGTTCTGTCTAGAATTAAATAAAAAAAACTAGTTTTTTAGACTGAAAGTAAGGAGCGATATTAAAACTTAAAACGGACAGAAATTACTCAGTATATGAAATGGGTTGTCCCCTCCGCAATCCCTCGCTCTTTACGCTAAAGTTTTTAATTGTTTTAAAAAGTAGAATTGTGTTAAATAATCAAACTTTAGCGTAAAGAGCAAGGGATTGCGGAGGGGACAACCCATTTCATATACGGAGTAATTTCTGTCCGTTTTAAGTTTTAATATCGCCCCTTACTTTCAGTTTAAAAAACTAGTTTTTTTTATTTAATTTTTGAACGCTTTTCAATTAATGCATTTTTGATTTTGGCTCTCCGCACATTAATTAGTAAAATGAAATTTGCATATTGTTTTTTTTGGCTAAACGGCTTTCTCTTAGTTTTGATCAGACGATTTTGAGAAATAAGGGGTGGGGAAGGAGGCCTAGTTGCCCTCCAATTTTTCGGTTACTTAAAAGACAACTAGAATTTTTAATTTTTAACGAAAGTTTTTATTAGTAAAAAATATACGTAACTTAAGAATTAACTTACGTAACAAACTTTTATGCTCTTATATTTCTTATTATGTATATGAGGGGGTTTGTCCCCTCGTTAATACCTCGCCTTTACACTAAATCTTAAGTTTTGTCCCAATTCTTTAAGAATGACCCCTGAATCAGAAAGTCCGTGGAATAAATAGTTGAAATTACTAAAAACACTTAGCATAAAGAGCAAGGTATTTATCTCCTCCTAAATACCTCGCTCTTTATGCTAAAGTATTTTTAGTACCCCTCATATGCGTAATAATCTCTGTTAGTTTTAAGTTTAATGCTACTCTTTACTTTCAGTCGAAAAACTTTTTCGTGTTTATATTTTCATTGTTTTTTTATAGTAATGCTAGAAAATCCCGCGCCCTTTTCATTGAATTTCTCTTCCCCCATGACATGTTCCTCCAAGAGAAGATCCTCCCACATAACCTCCTCCCATCAACCCCACCCCAAACTAAAAAAATCCCCCTGAAAACGTCTGTACACTTCCCAATAACCATTACTGTATGTAAACACTGGACAAAGTTTTTAACTTGCAGCCCCTCCCCCAGGGACTTTGGGGGAGTGAGTCATTCCAAAGACATAGTTAATATGATTTTCTACTATGCGGAACAAAATGGCTATCTCAAAATTTGGATCCGTTGATTTTGGGTAAAAATGAGCGTGGGAGGGGGCCTAGGTGCCCTCCAATTTTTTTGGTCACTTAAAAAGGGCACTAGAACTTTTCATTTCCGTTAGAATGAGCCTCTTGCGAGATTCTAGGACCACTTGGTCGATACGATGACCCCTGGGAAATAACAAAAACAAACAAAGAAACACGCACCCGTGATCTGTCTTCTGGCAAAAAATACGAAATTCCACATTTCTGTAGATAGGAGCTTGAAATTTTTGCTATAGGGTTCTCTTATACGCTGAACATGATGGTGTGATTTTCGTTAAGATTCCATGACTTTTCAGGGGTGTTTCCCCCTATTTTCCAAAATAAGGCAAATTTTCTCAGGCTCGTAACTTTTGATGACAAAGATTAAATTTGATGAAACTTATATATCTAGAATCAGTATGAAAATTCGATTCTTTTGATGTATCTTTTAGCATCAAAATTCCGTTTTTTAGAGTTTCGTTTACTATTGAGCCGGGTCGCTCCTTACTACAGTTCGTTACCACGAACTGTTTGATTGAAGCTTGGTTAAGTTAGTTTAGGTTACAAAAACTACAGTTTGTTTAACTTACGAAAATTATGAAAACTACAACAAAGAATTATGGAAGGGGGGGGGGCGCCTTGACTGTATTATATTAGATATGTATTATAATTAACCGAACCTAACCAAAATTCCAATTAAATATTTAATATACCTACGATGGAGTTTCCCACCGAGCCGAAGCTAATATTGTCTGGTAGAAAGACCAGTAAAACCGGCTAATGTCTCATGTTCGCGACACAAGATCTTGAGTGTAGTACCGAATTAAGACAAAAGTACCGACTTTTTTCATATAGAAGGGGAACTGTACTTTCTTCGTCCCCACCTCCGTCTCATGGTCGTAGAAAATTTTGAGGATGCTCTTTTGATCAGAAATTGAGAGTTATAGTGGCCTCTTTATATGAGTTGAGAGTGACTGGAAACCAACCAGCCATGGGGGGGGGGGGGTATTTTCCTTGTTTTTTTTCTAGGGGGTATTTTTCAAGGGGGATTCTGGGGGATAAGTGCCTAGACTCGCAGATAGTGACAGGGCGAAAGGAACCCCCATTAACAGACATAAAAAGGAGAAATAAGTCTCGCCTTAATGGTTTATCACGTCCGATTTTCTTTGCTTTCTGTGACAGCAAAACGGGGCTTTTTGATGAATCATCTTGACGCATTTATATCATGCCTTTTTGAAACAAACAATTCCAATAAGGATGAACAAGAAACGATTTTAACTTTTGTTTTACCCAATGATATTGTCTCATATTTGTAGAATACTGAAAAGCTGAGTTCGTTCAGTTACACGAGGGGTCAGTTACTCGAGAGTTCAGTTGCACGAGAGTTCAGTTCCTCAGGGGCTCTGTTGCGCAGTTGGCCAGTTTCACGGCGGTCCTTTAGACACTCGGGGAGTTAAGTTCCATTAATGCTTATGAAATCAAACAAATTATGATTTATATATAAAAAGTAAGTAAAAGTAAGTAAGACGGCACTAGACCCTTAAGGTCCAAACCGGCGGTGCTGATCTCCGTTTCATGGCCCTTCAGCCAGGAAGTGCAATGGGGGGCTGGGGGCCAACCATCCTGTACTTTCACACACCCTTCCTGCTTACATTCCCCAGATTTCTCCAGGTACCCATTTAGAGCTGGGTCGACTCTGGCTGAGCTTACAGAGTCACGCCACTGACCCCCGTCCCAAACTAAATAACTGGTCACAACTGGGATTGAACCCGTGCCCCTTGGACACAGAATTTCCACGCCAGCGCGCCAACCACTCAGCCTTAACCACTCAGATGATTATATAATAGTTTAGAGGCAAATTCGGGCTATATGTTTTCGCATTGGGGGAAAAATACCTCTTTTTGGGGTGTTTCATTTAAAATACTTTTTTGCATTTTTCAGTGAAAGAGACGACAAATTTAATCCTGTTTGACTTGACTTTATTAAACAAGAAACAATATATATAAATTTTATACAAAGGAGACAGGGAGGCAACTAGTTTTGTCTCCTTTAACAATAGAAAGAAAAAAAGGAATTACGCCTCAATGACTCTCACGGAGCACACAGAGAAAGAGAGAGAGAGAGAGAGAGAGAGAGCGAGAGAGAGAGAGAGAGAGAGAGAGAGAGAGAGAGAGAGAGAGAGAGAGAGAGAGAGAGAGAGAGAAGAAGTGAAAAAAAATAGACTGAAAAGAAATAGAAGACAAAAAAAAATTTTTGGAAATCTCATGAATATATATCTTAAACTTAGTCTCTATCTCTCATTTTTAATAAAAGGAAAAAGAAACCGTTAGCCATTAACCGTTATCCGTTCTTATGTATAGAGTGATGGTGACTCACTCATTAATTCAAACAATTTATATTTACTGGAAATATCAGGATGCTATGCTTTACCCCCCCCCCCCCTTAATATGTAAATATATAGCCCAAACTTTTGATAAAGCTAATGAAATAAAACAAAATATGATGAAAATATAAAACTTTTTTAGGAAAATTGTTGACGTATTTTTTTGTTTTGGGCAACAACCCGTTATCCTGGAGAAATATAATTGCCTGTTCTTCGGTCCCTGGCATATCCCAAATCTTAACTTGAACATCCATGGTGAGACTATTTCCTATCACTAGTCAAAGCAAACTAACCGATTATTACCCCATCTGATCTTTGCCATCCAAATGATCGACAGTATAAAGAAGTTACTTGACCAGTTTCTTGTGTCGAAATTTTATAGTGTCTTTTATATAACCGATAAGTACCAAAGTAACTTATTCCTTGCTCTTGATAAATGGCTGTTTATTTTCAACCAAAAGTTTTATGTTATTGAAAAAATGATCTCTACACTGGATTTCTAAAAACAATATACCTATATTAAGGTGAAAAATTTGTCGTAAATGAAGAATATCAAGAAATAAAAAAGATGTTTTGGTTTCAGATAATTTTTTTGTCCTCGTAGGGTGTGTTTAAAAATTGTCCAGGATTTTTATTGACTTGTTTTAGACAATTTGGAGTCCTCGTAGATCTGAATGGAACGTAAGAATCCAAATAGTTGGGTAATATTGAAAATAGCAGTCAAATAATGAAAAATATAATTTTCTCATTATTTGGTAAGGAAACAGGAACTTCACTCTATGCAAATAACCAAGATTCCTGGACCCTGATGCCTTGAGATTATTTATATGCGCCTGAAAGGACAGGGTTGAGTCAATGTCAGTACCTAAATATCTAAATGCATCCACTCTTTATGGCACTTGGTATTTACCAAGTGACATATAGCGATCGCAAATTCTGTCAGTCTGTCTGTTCCGGTTTTGCTAGTTTAGGCACTTCTAGATAAGCTAGTACGATGAAATTTGGCAGGCTTATCAGGGACCAGACCAGATTATATTAGAAATAGTCGTTTCCCCAATTCAACCATCTGGGGGGGGGGGGGTACTGGGGGATGGTTAATTTGGAAAAATAGAAAAAATTAGGTATTTTTAACTTACGAACGAGTGATCGGATCTTAATGAAATTTGACATTTAAAAGGATATCGTGTCTTAGAGCTCTTATTTTAAATTCCGTCCAGATCTGCTGACATTGGAGGGAGTTGGAGGGGGAAACCTTAAATCTTGCCAGACTTAGTGGGAAAAATACCCACAACTCCTAGATACATGATTTACATAACCGGAACGGATCCGCTCTCTTTGAGGGAGTTGGGGGGAGATAATTCTGAAGAATCAGAAAAAATGGTAAATTTTCAAATTACGAAGGAGTGATCGGATCTTAATGAAATTTCATATTTAGAAGGGCCTCGTAACTCAGATCTCTTATTTTAAATCGCGACACGATTCAGTGTCATTTGGAGGACTTGGGGGGGGGCGTAAATCTGGGAAAACACTTAGAGTAAGGGGCGGATCCAGGGGGAGCCGGAGGGGGCCTTAAGCCCCCAGATTTTTCTGGCGCCCTTATTCTCATTCCGTTCTTTTTTCTTTTCTAACTCCTTTTTTAAGTATACTTGTAAATTTGATTAAATATTTATAGGTGATTTACCCAATTAATAATAAAAAGCAAAGCTTTCCTATGAATGTAAAGAGCAAACTTGAAACCTAAAACGAACAAAAATAATTTTTCTTCAGCTGGTTCAGTATATATCTACAAAATTGGCATAAAAATCTTTGATTGATGCAAAGATTCTTCTACGAACATGGAACTTTCTCCTATTTCATGTAGATGGAAACTCCTGTTGAAGATAAAATTGGTATCTTCAACTCGTTTCATAAATTGGGTAACACAGTTATAGCTAATAGTCTATTCACAATGACATATTGAAAATTAGACTTGTAGCTAAAAGTTTAAAATGGATAAACATAAAAAATCTGGACACGAGCATAGAATAGATAAGAAACGAAGACTGATGGCTGAACGTGCAAGGGGATCGAAGGATATTTACTGATATTTTGGTAAAATATCCGAAAATACCCGGAAATCGAAAGGTAGGTTTTGATTAATAATAAACTCCCTTCACCCTCGAAAAATCATGAATTTTAGTTTGTGACTAATTAAATAGCGAATGGCCCAAAAGGGCTTTCGTGTGAATAAATCTATCTATCTATTTATTTTAACTATATAGCTAATTTGGTTCAGATTAGATGAATAAAAGAACTAAAAGCAATTTAGGCCAGGAACAGATGCATGAGGTCGGAGGGGGCGACCCTCCTCCTAAGACACTTCTGGCAAACTTATTCCGTTCTTTTTTCTTCTCTTTTTGAATCTTTTTTAAAATAAACTTTTTAATTTGGTGTCCACCTCTTGATCTGTTAGAGATTCAGACATGAATCTGCTCGCACGGTCAGTTTACGAATCATTTCGTCATAAAAATATAAGATAAACCTCGTTTTCATGAAAAATTAATTATATAATTTAACTTGCTTGCTAGATCTTCTTCTACAGAATGTGTTTTCTGTTTCTGTTTTTTGGCAGATTTGTTTTATTTTCTTTCTTGTGAGCCTGTCGATATAGGTTATGGTGTCTGGGCTTCAATGAAGGGAAAGGACAAGGCAACTTACAATATTAATTTATGTTAAGGAGTAATTTTTTCGAACTACTCCTGTCTACTCCCCACTCAAAAAATTCTTACTTTTAGTTCTGTGACTAATTAAATAGCGAATGGCCCAATAGTAATTACGTGTGATAAACCTGTCTATTTATTTATTTTAACTATATAGCTAATTTGGATGAAATTAGATGAATGAAAGAGTTAAAAGCAATTTAGGCCAGGAACAGATCCATGGGGTCGGGGGGGGGGTGACCCTTCCCCCGAGATATTACTGGCGCCCTGGCTCTGTTCTTTTTTCTTTCTTTTTTAATCTTTTTTAAAATAAAATTTGTAATTTGGCGCCCACCTCGAGTCAAATTGGTGCCCTTGGTCCAGTGGCCCCCTTACCCAAAATTTTGCTCTTGATCTGCTAGAGATTCAGACATGAAACTGCTCGCACGATCAGTTTACGAATCATTTCGTCATAAAATTACAAGATAAACCTCGTTTTCAGGAAAAAATAATCATATAATTAAATTTGCTCGCTAGATCTTCATCTTCAGATCGTGTTTTCCTTTTTCTTTTTTTGGCAGATTTTTTATTCTCTTTCTTAAGAGCCCATCGATTTAGGGTACGGTTCCTGGGAGTCATTGATAGGGGTATGATAAGGATGGGTCACGGGATGGGAGACACATTATAAAGGGGGGTTTTGGAAATGTTTTGGACATTTGAGTTTGCCAAGTAGGATTTGGGAGAGCTAATTCACATGCCCTATCTTATTCAGCTGCCTGCCTGTAGTAAGATGCAGGGTAGAATACTATCTCCCCAGGACGAAGTCCTGGTGGAATATCGTCTACGTTATCCGAACATAATGTGGAAGTTAGAAACTACCTAGATTGATAAGGTCGACATAGGCTGACTAATTGACAAGTATCAATTATCTCAAGCTCTATCGTCCCTGCAAGACAACTTGGAAGATTATTGAATTTTTTTATTGTCTTTGTCTCCCTCCCTTTCGTGACTGACTACCCCCACATTACTCCCATATTTTGTTTATTATTACCCCTAAATTATGGGGGATAAATAAATAATGACCATATCAAAACTCACTGTAAGTATGGGTGCCAATGAGAACCTCAGTAATATATCGAGAACGACAGGGAGATTTAATTTGAAACTTTCTCGGCTACTACTACTACTTCTGCTCTTACAATTTAAATAAATAAATGAGTGTATCCTGGTTGTCAAAGAGTCAAAAATTCCGGGTTGTCAAAAATTTCTATGGCAATGATAATAAATTTTATTTTCCCCATTAATTGATTTTTTTTTTATCTAACTTTAAAGAAAAAAAATTAGTGTGGTTTACTCATTCAAAAAGTCTTAATAAAGTCATAGTAATTTATCAAACAGTTCATGGTAACGAACTGTAGTAAGGAGCGACCCAGCTCAATAGCAATCGAAACTCTAAAAAACGGAATTTTAATACCATTAGCTACATCAAAAGAATCACATTTTTATGCTGATTTTAAATATATAAATTTCATCAAGCTTAGTATTACCCATCGAAAGTTACGAGCCTGACAAAATTTGCCTTATTGTAGAAAATAGGGAGAAACACCTCCTAAAAGTCATTGGATCTTAAAGAAAATCTTACCGTCAAATTCAGCGTATCAGAGTACCACACTGTTGAAGTTTCAAGGTCCTATCTACAAAAATGTGGAATTTTGTAATTTTTGCCAGAAGACACATCATGGATGCCTGTTTATTTGTTTTTTTGTTTGTTTTTTTTTGTTTGTTTTTTTCCAGTATGGTCGTATCGACTCAGTTGTCCAACAATGTCAGGAGAGGGCTCATTCTAAAGGAAATTAAAAGTTCTAGTGCTCTTTTAAGACAAAAAAATCGGAGGGCACCTAGGCCCCTCCCACGCTCATATTTTTCTCAAAGTCACCAGATCAAAATTCTGAGATAGCCATTTTGTTCAGCATAGTCGAAAAACCCGATAATTATGTCTTTTGGGACGACTTAATCCTCCACTGTCCCTGGGGGAGGGGCTGCAAGTTACAAACTTTGATCATTGTTTACATATAGTAATGGTTATTGGGAAGTATACAGAAGTTTTCAGAGGGACTTCTTCGTGTTGAAAGGGGGGATGGGGTTACGTGGGAGGATCTTTCCATGGAGGAATTTATCATGAGGGAAGAGAACTTCCACGAAGGGGCCGCAGGAGTTCTTAGCATTACTTAAGAAAAACAATGGGAAAATAAATAAAAAACAAGAGCTAAGAGCTCATATAGCACTTGTGACGAGGCAAGAAGAGCTAAGAGCCAAGAGCTCATATGGTATGAGCTCTAACAAAATTCTAAGAATCAATAGATGGACTTAAAAGGAAAATCAGAGGCTTAATGCCGGTCGGGATTTAAAATAAGAGCTCTCGAGTCACGATGTCCTTCTAAATATCAAACTTCATTAAGATCCGATCACCCACTCGTAAGTTATAAATACCTCATTTTTTCTAATTTTTCCTCTCCCTTTAGCCCCCAGATGGTCGAATCTGGGAAAACAACTTTATCAAGTTGATTTGTGCAGCTCCCTGACACGCCTACCAATTTTCGTCGTCATGGCACGTCCAGAAGCACCAAACTCACCAAATCACTGAACCCCTTCCCCCAACTCCCCCAAAGAGAGCGAATCCAGTACGGTTACGTTAATCACGCATCTTGGACATTTGCTTATTCTATCCACCAAGCTTCATCCCGATTCCTCCACTCTAAGCGTTTTCCAAGATTTCCAATTTCCCCTCCAACTCCCCCCAATGTCAACAGATCTGGTTGGGATTTGAAATACGAGCTCTGAGACATGAGCTCCTTCTAAATATCAAATTCTATTAAGATCCGGTCACCCGTTTAAGTTAAAAATACCTCAATTTTTCTAATTTTTCCAAATTAACAACCCCCAGCTCCTCCGAAGAGAACGAATCCATTCCAACTATGTCAATCATGTATCTAGAACATGTGCTTATTCTTCCTATCAAGTTTCATCCCGATCTCTCCACTCTAAGCGTTTTCCAAGATTTCTGTTTCTCTCCTTCAACCCCTTTGTCCCAGGATCCAACTCGAGTCGAAAATGGAGCATCTGAGACATAAGATCCTTCTATATATCAATTTTCATTAAGATCCAATCACATATTCGTAAGATATAAATATCCCAATTTTTACATTTTCCAAGAATTCAGGTTTCCCTCTCCAACTCCCCCAATGTCATAGAATATGGTTTGAATTTAAAATAAGAGCTTTAAAGCACAAGATCCTTCTAATATCAAATCTCTTTAAGATCAGGTCACCCGTTCGTAAGTTACAAATATCTCCTTTTTCCGACCTACTCCCCCCCCCCAACTCCACCAAAGAAAGTAGATCTGGTCCAGTTATTTCAGTCACATATCTTAGACTTTTTTTTAATTCTTCCCATCCAGCTTCATCCTGATATCTCCGTTTTAAGTATTTTCTAAGATTTCCGGTCCTCCCACCTGTCTCCCCCCAATGACGCTGGATCCGGTTGAGATTTAAAATAAGAGATGTGAGTTACGAGGTCCTTTTAAATATAAACTTTCATGAAGGTCCGGTCACTCTTTCGTAAGTTTAATATACGTCATTTTTTCTAATTTTTCAGAATTTCCCCCCTCCCAATAGAGGGGATCCGTTCCAATTATGTCAATCACGTATCTATGACTTCTGCTTATTTTTACCACCAAGTTTCATCCCGATCCCTCCACTCTAAGCGTTTTCCATGATTTTAGGTTCCCCCCAATGTCACCAGATCCGATTGGGATTTAAAATAAAAGCTTTGAGACACAATATCCTTCTAAATGTCAAATTTCATTGAGATCCGATCACCCGTTCGTAAGTTAAAAATACCTCATTTTTTCTACCCCCCCCCCAACTACCCCAAAGAGAGCGGATCTGTTCCAGCTATGTCAATCATGTATCTAGGACTTGTGCTTATTTTTCCCACCAAGTTTCATCCCGATCCCTCCACTCTAAGTGTTTTCCAAGATTTTAGGTTTCCCCCTCCCAACTCCCCCCTAATGTCACCAGATCTGGTCGGGATTTAAAGTAAGAGCTCCGAGACACGATATCCTTCCAAACATCAAATTTCATTAAGATCTGGTAAACCGTTCGTAAGTTAAAAATACTTAATTTTTTCTATTTTTTTCGAATCAACCGGCCCCCCACTCTCCCCCTGGATGGTCAAATCGGGAAAACGACTATTTCTAATTTAATCTGGCCCGTTCATCGTCCTAGCTTACCTGGAAGTGCTTAAAGTAGTAAAACCGGGACCGACAGACAGACAGACAGACCGACAGAATTTACGATTGCTATATGTCATTTGGTTAATACCAAGTGCCATAAAAATTTTCAGCTGGAAGTAAGGAGCAGCTTAAAACCGAAAAAGAACGGAAATTGGTACTTAAATAAGGGGGTTCATCTCCGCCACAATACTTTGATCTTCACGTTAAAGTATTTTTAGTAATTTCAACTATTTATCCTTAGTTGGTATGCCTGTCTTCAAATAATAGCTTTTTTGTTTGCAAATCTGACGTAGCCTACTTATTGATGATATATTATTGGAATTCAATTATAAGAACACAATTGAAACGATTTTTTTTGTGAGAAGTAACGAGAAACCAGGCAGCAACGTTGCGAATACTCTGGGCGACGCAATTGTCAATGCTATGTCATTTTTTGATCGAATTGATGCCAGAATCAATTTTGTCGCAAACGTTTTATCAGTACTTCTTGGGGCATCCAAAAAGAAGATTTCTCCAACGTTGTTATCGACACAATGCATTATCTTATCATAAATGTCTTTTTGCTCAGACGTTAACTTAGAAATATTATTTTGTACATACGACAGTAGATCACTCGTGTTGTAACTTTGTTCACGATCCAATTCTACACATGTCGAAACAGAAGCGTTACGATTAGGTGAAGACATTCCCAAATCCTGAAGAGGTTTGTTTGCCATACATAAGCACAAATCTTCAATAATAACTAAAGTGTAGTTATAAATTTCTGATGTAAAGTCAAAGGTCATATCTGACGTCTCTAACCGTTTTCGATGCAGTATATCCTCGGCCATTTTCGATTTATATTTCTCCCATAGCTCTGTAGGAGCTGAAGGAGAGCAAGTTGTTAGTATGATTCCAAACAATGCACGAATTTGACTTGGAGTTGACGTTTCGCACGTGTCATTGATGCAGTTATCCCAGTGTTGGTCATTCTCCAATAAATTCAGAGCTTGGCATGTACTACGGTAAGTGTCATGTATAGTACCGTTTACAGTTCTCAAATTCTCAAAGCACGTCGGACCGGGTACATTCACCAAAAACAGGCGGAGAAAGAAGCATTCATGTTGATTGAAATGAATGGTGTAGAGTCTTCCTGTCTTGGTAATTTTGAAGATTGTAGGTTGGCCGTCGACTAATTTACCCTGTTTTCGACGTTCAAATGATTTATTTTTAGCATTCCACGTGTATTACGAAGGCACTACAGTATACAGCAGTTTTTTGCAAAAGAATAATTTTGACATAACGAAAAGAAAGCAGTTAACGTTGTATCCGGTGGATTCAGGGCTCTTTGTAGGTCGTTGGATTCCGAAAAATAAACACGTTGACCATTCTGTAAATGTACCGCTAAGTGAACAACAGCTGGACTTCGTTCATGTATCGGAAATGAAAGAATTCGCCAAACAGTTTCATTACTGCTTATGTATCTTCCAGCCTGCATCGATATCACTGATTTCGGACTGCAAGCCAAAAACTGCCATGTTGCTGCCTTTATTGACGTATTTACATATGTATTTGATTGCCTTTACGGAGTTACAGTATTCAACGTTTATGTGTGCATTAAATGTTTTTGATAATAAAGGTGAATATGGAACAACCCACTGGTTATCTACTTCGATGGTGGTACCGTTATGCTTCTTTATTATTGTTGTTTTACTGCCATCTTCAGCGGATCTTCTTCTATATTGTGGGTAACCATCATTGCCAGTAATTGTGTTGGGTACCAAAAGTCCAGGATATTGCTTTGTGCACCTTCCTTTGGCCATGCATGGTGACTTTTTCATTCAGTGCACTGCAAGGTCCATGTGTCATATTTTTTTTACCACAATATCATATAAACCCTTATTGTCATTTTCATCAGGTATTTCAGCGGAAATCAAATCGTCAATTTCATTAGAAGCAATTTTATCATGTAGCCAGATTAGTATATGTGCGTGTGGCAATCCTCGTTTTTGTCATTCCACTGAGTACATCCAGCATTGCACTGACCCAAACACTTTAAATCTTACTATGTAGTTTATCAGTGATTTCAACTTTTGCCGAAAGACAAGGGCCGTAATGTCATGTCTATCATCCGTCGATTGTACTTGAAGCAAAAGCTGATGTATCTCGTACCAAGATTGATTACATGTCAATGTAATAAATAAATCTGGACGACCATAGAGACGAACATACGCAATAACATCTTGAGCATATTCATGCATATGATGGGGACTGCCAGCATATGACGAAGGTAAAATCGTTAATCTTCCAATGTTAGTGGTATTACCGTCATTTAAACTGCATCTCGCAAATGAATGTATTGTTCAGAGCGGAGCTTGGTCTGATTCAGACGGATAAATAGCAAACGTTCTGATCCAATTTTTGCAGACATATCAACGATGTATTGGTGAAATAATTGACGGCAATTTAAAATATAATTATCTTCATTGTGACGAATCATTAGTCTATAGGAATAATAATTAATTGCACTGCATTTCTTATCCGCTTGTTTGTCAGTGGATGGATCTATCAATTTATTATTAAAGTGTTAGCCGTCGGCTCCATCCCAAAAAATTATAGTGTATTGTAAGGCATCGTAGCATCGACGAGTTTCAGCAATTCTTACCAACTGAGCGTTTTGCTTATGAAGAATAATATCTCGAGTTAAAACTGATCACCGACCATTGCCACCTCGTCGATAGTTGGAGCATTGTATCTACCCACATGTTCGCCAGTAGGCGTTTTGTCTGCGGAAATAACAATTTTATGCGTATCAGTAGGCATCAAATCGATTGCTGTTTTGAACAGGCGCACTAAATCATTATTTTCATGGAAAAGATGTTGCAATTGGGAAACGATAGTCCTTTTGACGCCGGGAGAAATTTCGCAACGTGCATTCAATTCAGAATTGCTATTACTGATGAAATACAGCTGTAAAAATTTATGATTCTCACCCGAGAATGGTAGAAGGGATACTGCTCTGTGACAAATTTGCCTTTTTACTTTGAAAGTAGGCATAAATTGATCTTGATTTTCGACTTGGGCACCAAACGACGTCATTTGGAAACATGAGTTATATTTTCTGATGTTTAATAAAAACCGCTTAGATTCTGACGTAGTTCCAGTAAGCAAAGTCTTCAATGGCTCTGGGGGTGCAGCCAGTTGAGGAAGTTTAACTTTTCCTGAGGCGCAACACATTCCCATTGTTTCACCATTAAATTTCAAGGCCTTGCAATAGGGCCAAATTTTAGACATAGTCCCGATTTTAACATATCTACTTAAGCTATAATCATCGACTGGGCTGTACCTGAATGCCAGGCGATAATTTCCACGTTGCTCTTGTGATTCCTATTCTTTTGGACTTTTTTGTGATCCCTTTCTTTTGGCATTATCTCTTTGAGGCTCAAGCCTGTTTTCACGTTGTTCTTGTGATTCCTCGGCACGCTTTCTTTTGGCATTATCTCTTAGAGCCGCAAGCCTGTTTTCACGTTGTTCTTGTGATTCCTCGGCATGATTTTTTTCGGTTACTTCTCTTTGAGCCGCAAGCCTATTTTCACGTTGCTCTTGTGATTCCTCGGCACGATTTCTTATGAATATTGACTGATGACTCGCGAATCAAATGGCATGTTTTTTTTTAACTAGACGATTTTATTTAGCTCTATGAGCAAAAAGCAAACAACAACAAATATATGTCCGTGGGGGCTGGGGGGTGTGACCCATACACCCAAATTCAAGCAACTTATATGCGATTGGCTCACTCAACACAAGTGCAGGTAATATTGCAGTCTATCTCTCGTCTGAACTAAATACCATAATAAGAACATTTTAATTCCATTACATTCAGAAAAAGTTTGTATTTATCGGATTTTCAGAGTTGTTTCCAGTTTAACTGAACCCCATCCTCTTATGCTTGATCTAGCCGTAGGTAATATCGAAAAGATTACGATTGTTTGTATGTTTTTCAAAGACATTTTTTTGGCATTACGAAAAAACAAAGAAATTACTATAAAAACTATTGCAACCAAACAAAATCAGCAAATGTTTAGGTAAAGCCCAGATAATTATTTACCTAATCTTTTATTTATAGTTCGTCTTTTAGGTAGGCCACTTTGACAAGGGACCTTCTGAAAAATGAACAAAGCCACATCAACTATTGCAGCAATTTTGGCAAACTTGAAAATTGAGGACAGTCCAATGGTTACAATTCAGTGCAGTGATGGGGTTGTGATGGCTAAGAAGATTCTGTTAACGGCAGTAAGTGAAGTATTCAGTAGCATGTTTAGTTCTGACATGCTTGAAAAACGAACCAACACCGTTGCTGCGGCTGATGTCGACCTGGCCACCATGAAAGTTATTATTGGCTATTATGAAACCGGTTACATTCCTCGTATTGACACAATTTACAAAGAAGCTTTTACTTACATTGTTGATAAGTATAACTTTCTTGGAATCAAAGAAGCAATGGCAGAACGTGTGTTTGAAGAATATCATGATGAAAAAAAAATAGACATATTAGGAGAAATTTTTACCACGTACGATTGTCCTGCCTTTAAGGCATTAGCTATCAAGGAGCTTGTGGTCGTAATTATGAAAGGGGGAAAACGTCCTGATTTCATCATCGATTTCGATGCCCAAGATTTTCTTAAACTCTCAATGTTGTGTTGCAGTTCTCTGAAAGGAAACAATTTTGAGAGATGGAACGTATTTTTGGATTGTTTCTCTTCCTGGCTTTCGAAAAACCCTGAAGAGAGATCTAGAACCGCGACAGAAATTCTGAGTATGATAGACGTACGTAGTTTTTCAGCAATTGATGCTCACAAGATGGTACAGTCTTTGCCATTGAGCAGGAAGTTTCAAGGTTTTCAGCTAATGTTCGAAAAAATCTTAGAATATGTTCTTAAGTACAGTGTAACTACGAACGGAATCACCGCGTCCCAATGTGTATGTGGGACACTCAGTTGTTCAGTTTGCAAGCATCCCTTCAATCATCCATTCCATTACTCTGCTTCTTGCAACGGCAGACATAACTGTCAAAGTAGGAATAGTGGAACCAATTACAGTCACACTGGCAGTTGTGGTCAACAGTTTAAATATATTCTCAACAACGAAAGTATTTTCAGTTCTTTAAGTTATGATTGATTTTCTCTGCGATTCTTCAAAATTTTCCTAGGGTAGAGGCTAATTTTATGAGCTAAAACTTATATCATGAACTTTACAAGAGTAATAGAAAAGCGATCTAAAAAAAAGCGAGGGGTTTAATTAAGCAGGGGACCGTATGCATGTCAAATAAAATGGTTCGAGCCAACAATACGTTTGTAATATCCACTTTTTAGAAAACCGCAATATCTTCTGTTGGCAAGATTTTCTGTTGGGAGTATGGGTTATGTAGCCTACGCAGTAAGTATAGTATAGAGACCCTCTCTATTTTATCTTTTCTTTTTCAGAGCATGGGAGATCCTATGCTCGTAATTAAGCTTTCGAGGAGGTTTTTAGTAAGACTTTTACTTAAAATTAATGCTTAATATTGTCTGTACTTAAAAATGAATCAACGGTGCTATTTTGACACTATCTTCCGTCGAAAAACAGAACGTAACTATGATTGAGTCAAAAAGAAAAATATAATTTTTATTCCTTTATGCCTGACTTTAGTATCAAATTTGTTGTTGGCTTTTTATTTCTCATTATTTTCGTTTTGCCAATAATCATCAATATTGGTATATAAAAACAAAGGAATATATGCAAAGTTGAACCGTGCACCATTGCGCCTGGCCATGATTCGTGCTATTAGAAAACCAAACCCACAAGTCCAAACTCACAAGACTTATTCCTTGCATGACGAGACTTATTTTAAAAAATAAGCAACATGAATAAAAGGAATATGCTCTTAATGGATACCAACTACTGAGAAACAGAAAGACTGCTTGTAGCAATTTTAGTGGCTCTTTTCGTCCATTCTACTGGCCTAAAATTTCATTGAATGACCAATCAGGTGGGAATTGACTTTTTTGTTATTTTGACCGGGGTAAATTTTTCCATAGAACACAGGAGAGTCAATCAGTTATTAAAAGGGCAGGCTTATATATTTCTGAAGGAACAATGTGATTCGCCTTTGAAAATACGTAACATATGTAAACCAATGAAACTGAGGCATACTTTTAACCCCAGAACTGTAGTAAACTAATCTCTCCTTTCCTCTTTCTAACAACTTGATTTATTCAAGTGTGTTTCAGTTCAATTATAGGCATTTACCCTGAAGACACTGAGCTGTTTCTGCGTTCAAAAATTTAGCCTTTGCCCTACCATATGATTCTGATAATAATTGTGAATTCATTTGTCATATATGTCTAAAGCCGAAATGATAATTAAACGAAGTTATACCTTGAATGTTTTACAATGCTTGTCTCTATTTTGTTTCAAAAGTTGTTTATGTTAGGGTCGTGAAGATAAGGGCTTAAAGAGGGACTAGAAGACTTTGCAACAGGATTCTCAGGTATACTGAATTTGACGGTATAATTTTCACCAAAATCAGTTGTCCTTGTAATGCTGCTCCAAACTCATTTGGTAACTTCTATTTATGTAACTTTTATATTCTTCGTATTTAGAGCAGTTCAAGCTGTTCCCAAGAGTTCAAACAGTTCTTAGCTTCTGTTGGCATGCTTTCCATCCTTGTTGGATATCAGCGTCTCGTAAACTACTAAGTGTGCATAGATACCCTACCTGTTCCATCTTTTCTGTTTTAGGGCAAGGAAGATGGTTTGCTTGTAGTTGAGCTTTTAACAAGTTTTTCAGTTACAATTGCACCGATTGTAATGCTTAATATTGTATATTATTCGCCCAAAAACTGTATATTCATTCCTATATATCTCACTTTTGCGGCATGATTGTGTTGTATTTTTGTTTATCATTTTTTCGTTTTTGTCGATCTTTAGCAAAATGAAAATCATTGGCTATATAAAACCAAAGGCACGTCAAAACTGCACGTCTTTTGCGCAGAAGGCCCAATGCTCCTAAATGTATTTTGCCTGAACACCGCTTACGGCAGCCGTGATCGTGATTCGCACTAAAAATAAAACAAATATAGGTCCTGTCAGCGGTGACAATTCAGGGAAATGTTGGGGGAAGTGATGTAGTATATTTTTCTCAACACCTAGGGGGAAAATTTTGTTGTTATTCAATGAAAACACCAAATAAAAGACATTTTTCAGTGAGAATACTAAATAAAAGTTGTTTTTAAAATCCATGGGAGCAGAAAAAGCCTTGGAGAAGCGATGGCAATTATCTCTCCCCCAAATTGACGCCACTAGGTCAAACGGTTGTGCTTCGCTTTATAACAGTAACTTTTAAAAACTTTTAACGGTATTCCCTTTGCATGAACTGCCACATTTTTAAAACTAAGTTATTCGAATAAAAGGAATATGTGTTGATTCATCGGTACAGAACCCAGTTTAGAATTTCTAAAGACTCCAAAACTTTTCTTTTTTTTTTACCGGCTTAAAAGATCACCCAAGAACCAACCAGGTGGAATTTAACTTTTTGTCATTTTGACTAGCGTAAAATTTCTCACAGAAACACAGGGGATTCAATGAGGTATTAGAAAGGCGGAGTTATACGTCTTCTATTTCTGAAGAAATGTGATTTTCTTATGAAAATATATCACAATGAGACTAAAATAACTTTTACCATGGACCTATAGAAGAGCAATTTCTTTTTTTTATCTCATTACCAACTTAATCTATTCAGTTGCATTCCAGTCAAATTATAGAATTTAATCTTGAAAATCCTGGACTGTTTCTACCTTCAAAAATTGAGCTTCTGTCCTACCTATGTGTTTCCAATACATTTGTGCATTCATTTGTCACATATGTCATGACATCTGACTATTTACTGATAATTAAACGAAGTTATATCAAGTGTTTTACATTACTTGTCTCTGTTTTGTTTACAAAATTGTAAGTGTTAGTCTCTTGAAGTGTACTGGGAGAAGGAATATGTCTCTAGGGTTGCTAGGGATATTGGGTCAAGTGTAATAATTGTACTTGTAAGGATATTGGGTAATTGCAGGGATATTATTGACCCATTATGCTTTAAAACTACATGTTGCCGTAAAACTAATCAAAAGGCACAGTATGTATAGTTGCCGAAGACTGGCAGGATCAATAAAGAATACTAAGGTGAATAGGAGTGCTGTTGTCGATGTTAAAGGTAAATATGACCATCTAGTAGTGTCTATGGTTTGTTTAAAGCTAAAATTTCAGAAGGGTTACTACTTCTTGGGAAGCTATGAAGTTGACTCCAAGATGATAATTTGAGAGAAACTTTCAAGAAACAGTTGACTACTAAATTGGAGAGTTTAAAATTTGACAATGTAGAAGGTGGATGGGAGCTGTTTTAAGAAAACAATTTGTGAAGCTGCCGATGGTGCCCTATGGAAGACACTTAGGAACGCAACTAACAACATTAATGAAAAAGCTTTATGTTTAATAGAAAGGGGACTTGGCTTGTGCAAGAATTTCCTGAGTGATAGATCATATGAAAACAAGAGGAATGTAAAGAAAGTGGAGAAAGCATGAAAGTATGAACCAAGAGGGTGTGAAGTGGAGGCCCTGGACAAAACTGCTGAGGATTGAGAAGATGCAGCTAGACAGTATAATATCAAAATATGGTACTGGCATATTAATGAAGTAAGAGGGAAGTGTCAATCCGGACTTGTCATAGTTAAAGACAGGAACGCAGCCAAAAGTAGTGATAAGGAAAGATTTAAAGACAGATGGGTAGAACATTTTGAGACTGTACAAAATCAAGACAGAGTTGCGGGAAAAGATATAGAAGAAAATGAAAAAGTTTGTGATACATTGAACGGGAAAGAAGATTTCTATGTGAGGAAAAATTAGCGACAGTACTAAAAAGATAATAGAAATAATAAGGTCCCAGGTGTTAATGCTGTGGTAAATGAGTCCCTAAGTATGGTGGCTCTGAGGATATAAATAGGTTACTGAAGACCATGAATATGATTTTTTAAAAGGGGAAGTTCCAAGCGATTTTAGGAAAACCCTATCTGAACCATTGTATGAGAAAAGTTATAAGACTAAGTGTGGTAATTATTGAAACATTCCTTGTCTCTTTAGGTAGCAAATTACTTTGTAATATGATACTTTTTAGACTGAGAGATGTTGTAGACAAAGTGATAAGAGAAGAACAGTACAGTTTTAGAAAGGACAGGGGATGTGGCGACCAAATTTTCATTCTTAGGCTAATAATCGAGAAGTGCCGGAGTTATCCTTGCCTGAGCACCTTTGTTCTATAGTCTTATATAAACGATTATGAGTTTGATTCTGTAGATAGAAGAGCTTTAGCGAAGTTTTTACCCTTGCACGGTAAATTTCCTTTCAAATGAGCCATTAAGCAGCTTTCTATGATGTTTCTGTACCATGCTAGTTGAGGAGAAAGAACGGGAAAAAAGATACCTTTTATGCAGAATATCGTAGTCCAACTAAATTTTCTTGTTTGTCAAGACAGTAGATTTTCCTCGTTATTCAAGCCAAGGGTTAGTATGTTTCCCAATTCTGTATTTCTATTCTATAGATAGAAGAGCTTTAGCAAAGGTCTTACCCTTGTACGGTAAATTTCCTTTCAAAAGATTCATTAAACATCTCTCTATGATGCTCCAGTACCCTGCTAGCCGAGGTGAAAGAAGGAAAAAAAGATGCCTTTGATGCAGAATATCGTAACGATGACCCCTGGGGAAAAAAAACAAAAAAAACAAACAAACAAATAAACACGCACCCGTGATTTGTCTTCTGGCAAAAATACAAAATTCCACATTTTTGTAGATAGGAGCTTGAAACTTCTACAGTAGGGTTCTCTGATACGCTGAATCTGATGGTGTAATTTTCGTTAAGATTATATGACTTTTAGGGGGCGTTTTCCCCTATTTTCTTAAATAAGGCAAATTTTCTCAGGCTCGTAACTTTTGATGGGTAAGACTAAACTTGACGAAACTTATATATTTAAAATCAGCATTAAAATGCAATTCTTTTGGTGTAGCTATTGATATCAAAATTCAATTTTTTGGAATTTTGGTTACTATTGAGCCGGGTCGCTCCTTACTAGAGTTCGTTCCCACGAACTGTTTGATAACGAGGAAAATCTACTGGCTTGACAAGCAAGAAAAGTGGTTTGAATTACGATATTGTATATGGTAAGTCAATTCCTAACAAGTATATGACTCGCAGTATAAAATTTAAAGTCCACAGGCAAAGGTGTAGCACAATTTAAACAAGAACTTGCAGGCTTCAAAGCTTAACAGTGTGAAAAATCTTATCTTTTGAAATTTCGAAGCCTATTAGCGCCATGATCTTCAATCGCTTGGAGAGAGTCTGCTTGACTTGAATTACACATTCTTCAATTCAAGTTGATCGATCCAGGGCATCAGTCCAATCAGGTGCCATTTGTCTTGATATTACTGGCCTAATCCTGTTGATTGTATTTCAAACACCAGATTGCACGAAAACTGCGGTTCAGTCCCGCTTTCTAAGGCTGTATTAAGAAAAAAGTTTGACATGGTTTGAGAACGTTAGGCGGATGAAGGATGACAGATTGTCAAAGATTGTCCTTTTTGGTCAACCATCAAGGGCTAAACGGAAAGCAGGTCCTCCGCGGTTAATCCAACGCCCCGCTCTTTACGCAAAAGTTTTTTACTGTTTTAAAAAGAAGAGTTGAGAGAAAGAGTCAAACTTTAGCGTAAAGAGCGGGGCGTTGATGAGGAAGCAGTCCATTTCATATACGAAGTAATTTCTGTTCGTTTTAAGTTTTAATGTCGCTCCTTACTTTCAGTTGATAAAACTTGTTTTTTTTTAATTAATTTCAGTAAAGTGCAAAGTCTGTTCTGGTCTTGAAAGGTATGGGCTTTGTCAAAGACATAATTTTCAGACCTTTCAATTACGCTGAACAAAATGGCTATCTCAAAATTTTTATCTGTGGTATTTTGAGAACCGATGGGCGTGGGAAGGGGGGCTTGTTGCCCTCCAATAACTTTTGACCAACAAAAGGGGCATTAGCCCTTTCAATTTCCAATCGAATGAGGTAACCACCTTCTGATCACTCTGAATCTTAATAAGGGCTCTATAACTTCTGATCACAAATCCAAAATGCTCCATCTGAATTTTATAAGATCATCCTTTAAATATGAACCTTAATTGCCCCCCAGGGTACAACTTACAAACTTTGCCCTGAGGACTGTGGAGGCTGTCATCCTCAAAAACATAATTTACGGACATTTCAATTACGTTAAACAAAACTACTATCTCATAATTTTGATTGGATATGCATGGGGAAATGGTGGGCATGGGAAGGGGGCTAGTTGCCCTCAAAACACTTTCGACTATTAAAATGGGCACTATCCATTTCAATTTCCAATCGAATTATCTCTTTTCGAAGTTTTTACGACAACAAATGGCCATCTCAGAATTTCTATCAGATGCATTTCAGGAAAATACGAGGTGTGTGGGGGGATATCCACCCTTTCGATCGCTCTTAATCTTAAAAAGGTCACTAGAACTTCTGATCACCAATGCAATGAGCCCGCTTCGAATTTTACTCGATAAAATTCGAATTATAAGCTTTGCTTTGAGGTCTGTGGGAGGTTTGTCATCCTTAAAGACATAACTTCTGGACCTTTCAATTACGTTGATCAAAATGGCTATCTCAAAATTTTAATTGGATGTGTTTGGGGAAATGGTGGGCTTTCACTTTCAACTATTAAAAAGGGCACTAGCCCTTTCAATTTCAAATCGAATGATCTATTTTTGAAGTTTTTACGACAACAAATAGCCACTTCAAAATTTCTTTCATGCATTCCAAGAACCCTTGCCGTGAGGGCTCTGGGGGGGGGGGGCATCCTCAAAGTTTGGTTTTCGGACCTTTCATTTGCACAAAGTGGCAAAATTTTGAACAAAATGGCAATATCAAAATTTTGATTGGACGTGTTTGGGAATATGGTGGGCGTTGGAGGGGGGTTTGTTAGCCTCCAGCAATTTTTTACTATAATAATAGCCCTTTAATTTCCAATCTAATGAGCCTTTTTCGTAATTTCTACGATAACAAATGGCCATCTCAAAATTTCTATCCGATACTTTTCAGGAAAATACGAGGTGTTGGGGGTTGGGGGGAGCATCCATCCTCTGATCAATCTGAATCTTAAATGGGTACTAGGACCTCTGATTATCAATCCATTGAGCCCCCTCCAAAGTTTACTCTTTGTACATACACCCTATATGCCCCTAGGGCATAACTTACAACCATTGCCCTGAGGACTTTTTTTTTGGGGGGGGGGGTCATCATAGAAGACATAATTTTGGGACCTTTCATTTACGCTGAACAAAATGGCTATCTCAAAATTTTGATTCGATGTGTTTTGCTTCGGAAGAAGGTTAGTTGCTCTCCAATAACTTCTGACCATTAAAATAGACCTTTCAATTTCCAATCGAACGAGCGTTTTTCGAAGTTTATACAACAACAAATAGCAATCTCAAAATTTCTATCAGATACATTTTGGGACAATTCAAATTCAATTCAAAATTAAAAAATTCAATTAGACGCGTGTGAGGAAAACAGGGGGGTGGGGACGAAGGAGGCTAGTTGCTTTCTGGTCACTTTTGCCTCTTAGAAAGGGAGCTAGAATTTTCAATTTATAGTCATTTGAGTTCCCTCCAAATTCTCTACAATCACCTCTTCCGTAAAAACCTAACATGCCCCCGGGGCATAAGTTAGAACCTTTCCCCGAGCTCTGGGGGGTTATGTTGCCCCGAAGTTTTTGTTACTTATAGGTAAATCAAAATTTTGATAGGATGTATTTGGGGAAAAGAGGAGGGGAGGGGGGAGAGATTCCCTCGGATCACTTTTGATTCTTAAAAAAAGGAAATAAAAATCTCAATTTCGAGTGAAAAAACCCCTTCTGAAGTTTGCATGACCACCCCTTTATATAAAAACCTTATGCCCCGGGGCATAACTTATAACACTTGCGCCCGGGGTCTGGGGGGTTGTGTTGGCCTTAGAGTTTTGTTATTTTATCTTTGTTCTATTTTGAACAAAATGGCCATCTCAAAATTTTGATTGGAAGCATTTGGAGCAAAAAGAGCCTTGGGGGAGGGCTAGTTGCCCTCCAATCACTTTTTGACGCTTATAAAGGTACTAGAGCATCTTATTTCCAGTCGAGTGAGTCCCTTCGGTAGTTTACACGATCATCCCTTCCATAAAACCATATATGCCCCCAGGACACAAATTACAACCCCAGGACACAAAAATACAAATCTACTAGCTGTTGGGGTGGCGCTTCGCGTCCCCCCCAAGCCCCCCCGCGCGCGTAAGTCGTTACGCGCCATATTAGTTACGCGCCATTGTAGTTGTGTCCCTGTGGACCACCTATGAATATAGACAGATTTATATATGTGTTTTGAACTACGTAAAACTTGCGAATATACAACATTCTTAGCTTTCCCATTGTCTGTGCATATACAAAGCCTTATGTACTAATAATGACGTCATATGCAAACGCTCTTTTTACAAACATGCATACACACAACTCGTTTTTATATAGATAGATAGATAGATAGATACAATACAAATTAACTGTGTAAAACTTCCGAATGTACAACATTCTTCGCTGTCCAATTGTCGCTGCATATAAATAGATTGTCAGGCTTACCGACCCTCGAACATGCAACGTACAATTGTCCATGGGAAAAACAATCAGTATTAAGATCAATACCACATTTTTCCAATAATTGACCTTGAGCTTTGTTGATGGTGATTGCAAATGCTAATCGAATTGGGAATTGCAATCTCTTAAATTGAAAAGGCAGATCCGTTGGAATCATGGGAATGCGAGGAATAAGAACAGCCTCACCCTCAAAAGACCCTGTCAAGATTGTGGCCTCTATTATGTTTTCCATTTTTTTTTTACGGCAAGTCGCACGCCATTGCAAAGCTTTGGTGGGTTGATATTTCTTAACAGTATTATTGGTACACCTATTTTTAGTTGTAGCACGTGTGGTGGAAACCCTGAAAGATCCACGGAATTTAAAAATTCAGATGGATAATTAACCGCCTCATTTGGTTCCAAAACTGTGTCGACTGACTTGTAAAGGACTGCCTGGTCTCGAATCTTGGTCAAAACAATATTGTTGATTTCGTGGACGTCTATATTTTTGGGTGCAAGAATCGCTCTTTCACTTAGCCATTTATTATTTTTATAATTGTTTAGAATATTCGGAAATACTTTTTCAATCAATTCATTTTTGGACGTCACTAAATTACAGAATTCAGCAGGTAGTTGATCCGAAAATGTAGCTGCAATTGATCCGAAAATGTTTGACCAGAGTCATCGTTTTGCAATCGGACACGCATATTTGTAGTTAATTTTAATGTTTTTACGTGTGCCCATAAATTAGAATTTTTCAGGCAAGCATTCATTTCGTCTGCAGGGGTTGATCTAGGTATTATAGGTAATGTTTGCCTGAAATCTCCCGCAAGCAATATTAATGTGCTGCCAAAGGGTTTCGAATTCCCTCGCAAGTCTTTCAAACATTGATCCAGAGCCTCGAGCGATTTTTTGTGTGCCATTGTGCACTCGTCCTAAATAATAAGTTTGCATTGCTGCAATACTTTACCCATCCCAGATGATTTGGAAATTTTGCACGTGGGAGTTTCTGTAGAATGCAAATTCAGAGGCAATTTCAAAGCGGAATGAGCAGTTCTTCCACCAGGCAGCAACGTTGCGGCTATTCCGGACAACGCAATTGCCAGCGCTATATCATTTCTTGATCGAATTGATGCCAGAATCAGTTTTATCACAAAGGTTTTACCAGTACCTCCTGGCGCATCCAAAAAGAAAATTTCTCCAACGTTGTTATCGACACAATGCATTATCGTATCATAAATGTCTTTTTGTTCCGACGTTAACTTGGAAATGTTATTTTGTGCATACGACAATAGATCACTCGTACTGTAACTTTGTTCACGATCCAATTCTACACATGTCGAAACAGCTGCGGTACGATTAGGTGAAGGCATTCCCAAATCCTGATGAGGTTTGTTTGCCATACATACGCATAAATCTTCTATAATAACTAAAGTGTAGTTATAAATTTCTGATGTAAAATCAAAAGTCATATCTGACGTCACTAACTGTTTTCGATGGAGTATATCTTCGGACATTTTTGACTTATATTTTCCCCATAACTCTGTAGGAGCCGATGGAGAGCAAGTTGTTAGGATGATGCCAAACAATGCACGAATTTGACTTGGAGTTGACGTTTCGCACGCGTCATTGATGCAGTTATCCCAGGGTTGGTGATTCTCCAATAAATTCAGAGCTTGGCATGCACTACGGTAAATGTCATGTATATTACCTTTACAGTTCTCAAATACTCAAAGGACGTCGGACCGGGTACATTCACCAAAAGCAGGCGTAGAAAGAAGCATTCATGTTGATTGGGCTGAACGGTGTAGTCTTCCTATCGTGGTATCCTTGAAGATGGTAGGTTGGCCGTCGACTGACTTACCCTGTTTTTGACGTTGAAATACTTTATTTTTAGTATTCCATGTGTAATACGAAGACACTTCAGTATACAGCAGTTTTTTTGCAAAAGAATCATTTTTGCATAACGAAAAGAAAGCAGTTAACTTTGTATCCGGTGGATTCAGGGCTCTTTGTTGCACGTTGGATTCCGAAAAATAAACACGTTGACCATTCTGTAAATGTACCGCTAAGTGAACAACAGCTGGACTACGTTCATGTATCGGAAATGAAAGAATTCGCCAAACAGCTTCATTACTGCTTATGTATCTTCCAGCCTGATATTGTATGATTTCGTCGATATTTTTGATTTCGGACTGCAAGCCAAAAACTGCCATGTCACTGCTTTTGTTGACGTATTTACATATGTATTTGATTGTCTTTACGGAGTTACAGTATTCAACGTTTATGTGTGCATTAAATGTTTTTGATAATAATGGGGAATATGGAACAACCCACTGGTTATCTACTTCGATGGTGGTACCGTTACGCTTCTTTATTATTGCTGTTTTACCGCCATCTTCAGTAGATCTTCTTCTATATTGTGGGTAACCATCATTGCCAGTAATTGTGTTGGATACTAAAAGTCGAGGATATTGCTTCGTGCACCTTCCTTTGGCCATGCATGGTGAATTTTCGTTCAGTGCACCGCAAGGTCCATGTATCATATTTTTTACAACAATATCCTTATCGACATTTTCATCAGGTATTTGAGCGGAAATCACATCATCAATTTCGTTAGACGTAATTTTATTATGTAGCCTGATTAGTACATGTGAGTGTGGCAAACCTCGTTTTTGCCATTCCACTGAGTACATCCAGCATCGCACTGACCCAAACACTTCAAGTTTTACTATGTAGTTTATCAGTGATTTCAACTTTTGCCGGAAGACACGGGCCGTAATGTCATGTCTATGAATCGCCGATTGTCCTTGAAGTAAAAGCTGCTGTATCTCGTCCCAAGATTGATTACATGTAAATGTAATAAATAAATCTGGACGACCATAGAGACGAACATACGCAATAGCATCTTGAGCAAATTCATGCATATGACGGGGACTGCCAGCATATGATGAAGGTAAAATCGTTACTCTTCCAACGTTTGTGGTATTACCGTCATTTACATTTGCATCTCGCAAATGAATGTATTGTTCAGAGCGAAGCTTGGTCTGATCTAGACGGATAAATAGCAAACGTTCTGATTCAATTTTTGCATACATATCAACGACGCATTGGTGAAACAATTGACGGCATTTTAAAATATAAATGTCTTCATCCTGCCGAATCATTAGTCTATAGGAATAATAATGCATTGCACTGCATTTCTTATTCATTTCTTTGTTAGTGGCTGGATTCATCAATTTAATATTAAAGTGATAGCCGTCGGCTCCATCCCAAAAAATGATAGGATATTGTAGGGCATCGTAGCATCGATGAGTTTCAGCAATTCTTACCAACTGAGCGTTTCGCTTATGAAGAATAATATCTCGAGGTAAAAACTGATCACCGACCATAACGATTGCCACTTCGTCGATAGTTGGAGCATTGTATCTACGCATATGTTGGCTAGGAGGCGTTTTGTCAGCGGAAATAACAATTTTATGCGTATCAGTAGGCATCAAATCGATGGCTGTTTTGAACAGACGCACTAAATTATTATTTTCGTGGAAAAGATGTTGCAATTGGGAAACGATTGTCCTTTCAACGTTGGGAGAAATTTCGCAACGTGTATTCAATTCAGAATTTCTATCATTGATGAAGTACAATAGTAAAAATTTATGATTCTCGCCTTAGAATGGTAGAAGGGACCCTGCTCTATGATAAATTTGCCCTTTTACTTTGAAAGTAGGCATAAATTGATCTGGATTTTCGATTTGGGCACCAAACGACGTCATTTGGAAACATGAGTTATATTTTCTGATCTGTGATAAAAAACGCTTAGATTCTGACGTAGTTCCAGTAAGCAAAGTCTTCAATGGCTCTGGTGGTGCAGCCAATAGAGGAATTTAAACTTTTTCTGAGGCGCAACACATTCCCATTGTTTCACCATTGAATTTCAAGGCCTTGCAATAGGGACAAATTTTAGACATAGTCCCAATTTGAACACGTCTACTATAATCATCGACTGTGCTGTACCTGAATTCCAGGCGATAATTTTCAGGTTGCTCTTGTGATTCTTCGGCACACTTTCTTTTCTTACTTTCTCTATCAGCCGCAAGTCTGTTTTTTTGCTGTTCTTGTGATTCCTCGGCACGCCTTCTTTTTTCACTTTCTCTTTTAGCAGCAAGTCTGGTTTCGCGTTGATCTGACGGTTCCTCGACACGCCTTAGTTGATGTAAATTTCACATTCCTAATCTAGCATTATCTCTTGAAGCCTCAAGCCTGTTTTCACGTTGCTCTTGTGATTCCTCGTCACGCCTTCTTTTTTTACTTTCTCTTTCAGCAGCAAGTCTGGTTCAGCGTTGCTCTGGTAGTTCCTCGACACGCCTTCGTTGACTTAAATTGCACATTCCTAATCTGGCCCTTTCTCTTTGAACCGCAAGCCTGGTTTTGCTTTTTGGTAACATTCTATAACATTGACAGTTGGAGAAATCTCCACGTGCCAAGCTTGCTAAAGCTCAACAATTTATAATAAACCTCAAAATTTTAAGTAAATTTTTTAAGGCTTTCAAATTACACTAATCTATTGTCAAAATATTTCGAAATATTTATGCAATTCCCAGTTTTTACATTTAAACCCTCAACACAAAAATACATACAACTTATTTTTTTATATATAGAAGATATAATCTGGCGTAACAGACAAAGTGTAACAGACATAACACACAGACAACTTATTTTTATATATATAAGATATATATAAAAATAAGTTGTTTGTTTGTGTGTCTGTCGACTGACGTCATTATAAGGATTGAGCTGTATGTCGTCATGAAGTTGTTTGTCCACTGACGAAATTACAGACCGGGACACTGGGACACAAATGATGACCGGGACACTCAAAGAGAAATTACAGACTGGGACACCGGGACACAAATAACGACCGGGACACAGGGAATATAAATGACGACCGGGACACAGGGACACAACTACAACGAGGACACCGGGGGGCGCAGGGGGGGATATATAAATGACGACTGGGACACAGGGAATGTTCAATTAGCAATCACCATCAACAAAGCTCAAGGGCAATCATTATAATAATGAGGTATAGATCTGAATACGGATTGTTTTTCCCATGGACAATTATATGTTGCATGTTCAAGAGTCGGTAAACCTGACAATCTATTTATATGCACAGACAATGGGACAGCAAAGAATGTTGTATATTCGCAAGTTTTACGTATTTAAAAACATATATATATATATCTATCTATATTCACAGGTGGGGCACAGGGACATAACTACAATGGTGCGTAACTAATATGGCACGAAAAAAGCTAAAAAGGAAAAAACTTTAACAAAAGGAACGCCGGGGGGCACAGGGGGATATATAAATGACGACGGGGACACAGGGAATGTTCGATTAACAATCACCATCAACAAAGCTCAAGAGCAATCATTAGAATAATGAGGTATAGATCTGAATATGGATTGTTTTTCCCATGGACAATTATATATTACATGTTCAAGAGTCGATAAACCTGACAATCTATTTATATGCACAGACAATGGGACAGCGAAGAATGTTGTATATTCGCAAGTTTTACGTAGTTAAAAACATATATATATCTATCTATATTCACAGGTGGGACACAGGGACACAACTACAATGGCGCGTAACTAATATGGCGCGTAACGACTTACGCGCTTGGGGGGGCTTGGGGGGGCACGATGTGCCCCCACCAACTAGGTGTTGGGGTTGCGTGAAGTGCCACCCCAACAGCTAGTATATATATATATATATATATATATATATATATATATATATATATATATATATATATATATATATATATATATATATATATATATACATATATACATGTTAATTTATCAAATTTCATTTTTTTAGAATTTGTTTACTGTAGTCGCTTTTTTCTAAGAATTCGTTACTACGAACTGTTTGACAGCAATCAGAGTCATTTTTATCTATACTGGTATTACATTCTATACACTCTTTACATATTCCATCATAAGAACTGCACATTTTTTTGTTTAGACTGGAAATGCACGTTTACCTCATCTTAGCCCACGATAGAAATTGAGAAAAAGAGTATCTTATCTAGAAAGCTTTATGACAAAAGAAGCTTTATTATCTTCAATTCATAGCCATTCAAAACATAGTCTTATCTAGTCTCTGCTGTTTGTGGCTGTCATTGTGACTACCGTATATGCAAAGTTTTAAGGCTTGATTTGCCAACATAGGATTACTTTTACTTTATTGGTAAGTTGTTTTTACCAGGGGTAATGTGTATAAGCTTTCTAATGTGAAAAAGATGAAAAAAGAGGGATTACTTTTCCATATTTCTCTGGTAAAAAAAATTGCTTTCCTTTCGTTGGTTTATTTCTGTGACGTATTTTCGTAATCCGGATACATTGGTCCATCTTTTTTAAGATATAATAATACGTCAATTTGGGGAAGGGCACAGCCCCCGAGGTCCTCTCTGCCATCGTGTTTTAGTGACAACACTTTGTTCTTGATCTGTAATGAACCGGTTTCAAACAGTTCGTGGTAACGAACTATAGTAAGGAGCGACCCAGCTCACTAGTAAACGAAACTCTAAAAAACGAAATTTTGATACTAATAGATAAATCAGAGGAATCAGATTTTTATGCAGATTTTAAATATATAAGTTTCATAAAATTTAGTATTACCCATGAAAAGTTACGACCCTGAGAAAATTTGCCTTATTTTGGAAAATAGGGGGAAATGCCCCCTAAAATTCATAGAATCTTAACGAAAATCACACCATCCCATTCAGTGTATCAGAAAACGCTACTGTAGAAGTCTCAAGGTCCTATCTACAAGATGTGGAACTTCGTATTTATTTGCCAGAAGACTGATCACGGGTGCGTGTTTATTTGTTTGTTTTTTGTTTTTTTTTTTTTTTTTTTTTTTTGCAGGGGTGATTGCTTAGACCCAGTTGTCCTAGAATGTCCCGAAAGGGCTCAGTCTAACGAAAATTAAAAGTTCTAGGGCTCTTTTGAAGTGACAAAAAATTGGAGGGCACATAGGCCCCCTCCCACACTCATTTTCCCACAAAGTCAACAGATCAAAATTTTGAGATAGCCATTTTGTTCAGTATAGTCGAAAAACATAAGAACCACGTCTTTGGGGACGACATTCTCCCCCACAGTCCCCAGGGGAGGGGCTGGAAGCCACAAACTTTGACCAGTTTTTACGTAAAGTAATGGATATTGGGAAGTGCACAGGCGTTTTCAGGGGGACTTTTTTTTGTTGGGGGGTTGAGGCGCGGGGGCTACGTGGGAGGGTCTTTCCTTGGAGGAATTTTTCATGAGGGAAAATAAATTCCATGAAGGGGGCACAGGGTTTTCTTTGCATTATTTAAAAAAAACAATGAAAAAATAAATATGAAAAGTTTTTTCAACTGAAAGTAAGGAGCTGCATTAAAACTTAAAACGAACTGAAATTATTACGCATATGAGGGGTCCATCTCTTCCTAAATACCTCGCTCTTTACGCTAAAGTATTTTTAGTAATTTTAAATGTTTATTCTACGGCCTTTGTGATTCGGGAGTCATTCTTAAAGAATCGGGACAAAATTTAAGCTTAGTGTAAAAAGCGAGGTACTAACGAGGGGGCAAAACCCCCTCATATACGTAATAAAAATATACGAATATGGAATATTGTTGCATACGTTAATTCGTAAGTTACGTATGTTTTTTACCAATAAAAACGTTTGTAAAAAATTAAAAGTTCTAGTTGCCTTTATAAGTAACCAAGAAATTGGAGGGCAGCTAGGCCTCCTCTCCAACCCTTTTGTTCTCAAAATCGTCCGATCAAAACTAAGAGAAAGCCATCTAGCGAAAACAAATTAATATTCAAATTTTGATGTAATTATTCATGTGCCGAGAGCCAATATTAAAACATGTTAGTTCAAAAACGTTCAGAAATTAAATAAAAAAACAAGTTTTTTAACTGAAAATAAGGAGCGACAATAAAACTTAAAACAAACAGAAATTACTCTGTGTATGAAAGGGGCTGTTCCCTCCTCAACATCCCGCTCTTTACGCTAAAGTTTTTTACTGTTTTAAAAAGTAGAGTAGACAGAAAGAGAAAAACTTTAGCTTGAAGGGTTGGGCGTTGAGGAGGGAACAGCCTCTTTCATACAAGGAGTAATTTCTGTTCGTTTTAAGTCTTAGTGTCGCTCCTTACTTTCAGTTAATAAACCTGTTTTTTTTATTTAGTTCTTTGTCAATTAGGAGATAATCAGCTTAGCCGGAGCGAGATAAATTAATATGCAAATATAGTTCAGTTGAATATTAATATAGAGAGGCCGTTAGTTTAAGTATTTAGTATAATGCGTTCTGGGCGGCCTGCTTTCCATATGTCTCTGTTGCAGTGTTCATATTTTTTTTTATGGCACTCGGTATTTACCAAGTGACATATAGCGATCGCAAATTCTGTCGGTCTGTTGGTTTGTCTGTCTGTCAAGTTCAAGTTCTATTTATTTTCATAAAATAACAATAACAAAAACAATATCCCAAGGGGCTCAATGGTTTTCCTAGTCTGGGCACTTCCAGATAAGCTAGGACGATGCAATTTGGCAGGCGTATCAGGAACCAGACCAGATTAAATTAGAAAAGTTCATTTCCCTGATTCGATAATCTGGAGGGAGTGGGGGGACGGTTAATCTGGAGAATTAGAAAAAATGAGGTATTTTTAACTTAGGAACGGGTGATTGGATCTTAATAAAATTTGGTATTTAGAAGGATATCGTGTCTCAGAGCTACTATTTTAAATACTGAACGGATCCAGTGACCTTGGGGGGATTTGGAGGGGGAAACCTTAAATCTTGAAAAACAGTTAGAGTGGAGGAATTGGGATGAAACTTGGTGGGAAAAATAAGCACAAGTCCTACATATGTGATTGACATAACCGGAACGGATCTGCTATCTATGGGGGAGTCGGAAGGAGGGTTGATTCTGAAAAATAAGAAAAAGGATGTATTTTTAACTTACGAAGGAGTGATTGAATCTTAATGAAATTTGATATTTAGAAGGACCTCGTAACTCATATCTCTTATTTTAAATCCCGACCAGATCCTGTGTAGTTGGAGGAAGTGGGGGGGGGGGCTGGAAATCTTGAAATCGGACCGAATCAACTCTCTTTGAGGGAGTTGGGGAGGGGACCTAATTCGGTAATTTGGAAAAATTAGAAAAAAAGAGGTATTTTTAATTTACGAAAGAGTGATCGGATCTTAATGAAATTTGATATTTGGAAGTAACTCGTGTCTCAGAGCTCTAATTTTAAATTCTGACCGGATCCGGTGACATTGGGGGGAGTTGGAGGAAGAAACCGGATATCTTGAAAAACGCTTAGAGTGGAGAGATCGTGATGATACTTGGTGGGAAGAATAAGCACAAGTTCTAGATATGTGATTGACATAACCAGACCGGATTTGCGCTCTTTGGGGGAGTTGGGGGGAGGGGTTTATTCGGAATAATTAGAAAAATTAGTTATTTGTAACTTACAAACCGGTGATCAGATCTTAATGAAATTTGATATTTAGAAGGATCTTGTCCTTCAAAGCTTAGATCCGGTGACATTTGGACGAGTTGGAGGGGAAACCGGAAATCTTGGAAACGTGAAAATTGAGGTATCTTTATCTTACGAACAGGTGAGCGGGTCTTAATGAAACTTGATACATAGAAAGATCTTATGACTCAGATGCTCTATTTTCAATTTGAATTGGATCCAGGAACATGGGGATTGAAGGGTGGAAACAAGTATCTTGGAAACCAGAAATCTTGGAAAACACTTAGAGTGGGGAGATTGGGGTAAAACTTGATGGGAAGAATAAGCACAACTTCTAGATACTTGATTGACATAACTGGACTGGATCCACTTTCTTTGGCGGAGTTGGGGGGGACTAATTTGGGAAAATTAGAAAAAATGAGGTATTTGTAACTTACGAACGGGTGATCAGATCTTAATGAAATTTGATATTTTGAGGGATCTTGCGCTTTAGAGCTCTTATTTTAAATCTCGACCATATTCGGTGATATTGGGGGGATTTTGAGGGGGAAACAGGAAATCTTGGAAAACACTTAGAGCGGAGAGATCAGGATGAAACTTGATGGGAAGAATAAGCAAAATGTCGTAGATACGTGATTGACGTAACCAGAATGGATATGATCTCTCTGGGGAAGTTAGGGGGGGGGGCTCCAGCGCTTTGGCAAGTTTGGTGCTTCTGGGCGTGCTAGGACGATGGAAACTGGTAGGCGAGTCAGGGACCTGCATAAATTTGACTTGATAAAGTTGTTTTCCCTTATTCGACCATCTGGGGGGGGGCTGAAGGTAGAGGAAAAGTTAGAAAAAATGAGGTATTTTTAACTCACGTGTAGTGATCTGATCTTAATGAATTTTAATATTTAGAAGGACCTTGTGTATCAGAGCTCTTATTTTAAATCCTGACCGGCATTAAGCGTTTGATTTTCCTTTTAAATCAATCTATTGATTCTTAGAATTTTGCTAGAGCTCATGCCATATGAGCTCTTGGCTTTCGGCTTTTCCTACCTCGTCAAAAGTGCCGTATGAGCTCTTAGTTCTTGTTTTTACTAAAGTATTATACTTTCATCATACATTGGAATATTTTGTTATGATTAACCTAATTTCACCTCCTGAGTGCGGTTGCCATAACACCTAAGTACCAAAAATTGAAAAGACAACAGCAAAAAGCCCTGTCCCCCCAAATTTACAATAGGTGAACTATTAAATACATCC
>NC_088879.1:38134762-38138872 GCF_032884065.1 Artemia franciscana | reverse complement strand
AATTACCTCAAAAAGGACTTCAAATTAAAATCAAAAGTGAACAATTGAGATTGACATCCCCTGAAAACCCTTCCCCGGAGATTTTCTGCTTCATCTTGAAAAACAATTAAACAACGTTTTGCTTAGGTAGCACCACCGTCACTATCCAAAATAAAACTTTTTCGTTCCATTTCAAGTGTGGAGAAAAACAAAAACATTGAAACTATACCTTTGGAATCATCATCGTTGAAAACCCTGAAATGAAACTTCACAGGGTACCGTCGGGGCTACAGCAGTAGCCGTTACAAACGTAAATTTCTTAAATACATTGTCCCAAGAAACTGTCTTGTAACTAAATTTTCCAGTTACTATTTAACTCAGAAATAATAGGTATTACTCTGACTGGAATGAATAATGACTTATGAAAATGAAAACAAATTTAGGGTTTCAAGAAAGAGCTTGGATATAGCAGAGTGGATCGATGCTTTACTAGGCAGTACAAGGCCCAGTGGTCGATCCTAGCCGCGGCAAGGTGAATAGTGTTCTAGACATCACGATAGATATCATGTTCTCCCTTGGCTTCTTCTGTATTCCCTAGGTCCTAGGGAGTTTGGAGGATTTTATCCTAGGGCCTAAGATGAAATCCATCCAACTCGTCCATATTGTGGGGAATAAAAAAACGATTCGATGCTTGTGATTCAGCACGGAACAACTAGCTAATTTGTCTAGCAATATAAAGAGAAAAATAGAGGGAATTTTCTAGTAATTAAACGGTAAGAAGGGTGTGCTATAATTCGGCTAATTTAAGTCTGTGCCGTATTTAGGCAAGCCATGCATATTTGACGCCTTTTGTGCCAGCAATTGCTCTGGAAGATACACTCCTATAAATGATGTCAAATTGGAATAAATGTACACCATAAAAATTACCGTCATCGGAAAACCTTAACTAGAGTTCCCCCCCTTTTGAAAGACAGAGAAAATATGTCTCCCTTTTCTTCTTTTGCTCCGCAAAGATCATAGAGAGATGTTTGATGGCTCAGTCAAAAGCTAATGCTCAGATCTAATTGCTTTTATTAGTTTTTCTCAAAAACACAAGAAGGAAGTGTCATATGGCTCCGGATAAGTCACCAAAAAAAACCTAATAGAGAGCTAACCCCAGCCCCTACTCGTTGAATTTTTAAAGACAAGTTTTCTATTGAATTTTGGAGTTAAAACAGCGTCACAATTGAGTTTAGTCCATAAATAGTATGAACGGATTTAACAGAATAACGATTCTTAATTATTAAACGTTTTTTAAACTCATCTAATATAGCATTACGCAAAATCAAATAAAAAGTTTACCATTAATATCACCATCGTGGAAAACCCTTTTGGAAGGCAAAAATAGTTGGGCTTTTGCATATTTAGCACTGATGTGACTCCTTTTTTTTCAACAGCGCCAGAAGTGTACTGAAAACTATAGAGAAATGACTTATGATCCACTCAAAAGCTAATGCTTATGTCGGCATGTTTTTTTCTAAAGTCATCTTGACAGGTTAAGAAGAAAGTCCCATATGGCAGCAAAATCGACATTTCAGGGGCCATTTCGGGAGCGTATGAGGCTGCAACATTGGTTATCTGTCTCTGAGTAGGCGTTTTACATGGCAAATCGCTGAAAAGGATTTAATGCGAGTGTTATTAGGGTCGAATTGGGTTGAACTAGATATGAGGAGAGTTACAACAGGATCAGTTTTGGGTGAAATTTGGAGAAACTGCTAAATGACAAAACAAATATATTAAATAGTTTGTAATAAAGAACTGTTAGTAAGGACCGACGCGGCTCAATAGTAACCAAGACTTAAAAAAAATCAGAATTTTGATACGAACATATATATGAAAAGCATTGGCTTTTTATGCTAATTTCGAATATATAAGTTTCATTAAGTTTTGTGTTACCCGCCAAAGGCCTTTAGCCTGAGAAAATTTTCCTGATTTGCAAAAATGAAAAAAAACACATCCTAAAGTCAAAGAATCTTAATGAAAACTACACCATCAGATTCAGTGTGTCAGAGAACCCCAGGGAAGAGGTTTCACGCTCCTATCTTCAAAAATAAGGATTTTTTGTGCCAGAAGAAAGATCACGGGTGCATGTTTATTTTTTTTCCTCAGCGGGGTCGTATCGACCAAGAGGTCCTAGAATATCTGTAGAGGGCTCATTTAAACGGAAATTAAAAGTTCTAGTTCCCCTTTTAAGTGACCAAAAATATTGGAGGGCAACTAGACCCCTTCTCCCTCTCCCTTTTTCCCAAGACCTTCCGATCAAAATTTTGAGATAGATATTTTGTTCAGCTTAGTTGAAAGACCCAGTAACTATGCCATTGGAGATAACATGCCCCCACTGCCCCTGAAGAAATGTCCTTAAGTTATAAAATGTTATTCATAAAATAGTATTTGTTATTGAGAAGTATGCATGCATTTTTCGGGAGAAGGGGGGGGGGGCAAATTTTCTGACGTGGGATTTTCAATGGGGATAATTTTCCATCGGGAGGGAATATTCCAGGGGGTTAACTATTCAGGGGAAATTTTACATTCTGGGAATCGCCAGAATTCCTATACAAAATCCTTTTTGAATGTCTTGCTTTCTCTTTGCCGACTCAATTTCACGCGTAGAGATATTAAGGGTAATTGTCTAGCGTAAATTTTCACCGGCATTGGATTGCATAGAAGATATTTTAGTGGGGAGGGGCATTTTTCCGTGGAGATGGAGTCAGATTTCCAGGCATTATTTACAAACAGAAATTATTACTTACATGAAGAGTGTTACCCCCTCCTTAACACATTGCTCCTTACGCCAAAGTTTTAATTTGTCCCAAATTTTTAAGAATGACTCTTGAAACAAAAGGGCAATTTAGTAAGAACACCAAGAATTTTTTTTATAAGTACTAATAAACTTTGGCGTAAAGAGAGAGGTGTTGAGGAGAGGGAAACACGCCAAATATACTAAACAATTTCTGTTCTTTTAAGTTTTAGTGTTGCTCCTCGCTTTCAGTTGAAAAAAACTTTTTTTTATTTAATTTCAAACCTGTGTTCAATGGTCCTTCTAGCATTCAGGATCCAACTGATGTTGGCTTTCAGAGCAGCTTGGCAAATTTTTTCGGCAATTATCTTAGATGACCAAAACTCTAAAAGCGAAACTTTGATACCAATAGAAACATCAAAAAAATAAAATCTTTATGTTGATTTCAAATATATAAATCTTATGAAGTTTAGTCTTACCTATCAAAAGTTACGAGAATAGGTAATATTTACCTTTTTTCGAAAAAAGGGGAAAACACACCCTAAAAACCATAGAATCTTAATGAAAATCACACCATCAGATTCAGCGTATCAGAGAATCCTACTGTAGAGGGTTCAAGCTTCTATCTTCAAATATGGAATTTTCCTTTTGTTGCTGGAAGAAAGATTACGACTTAATTTGTTTTTTTTTTCTTCCCAGGGGTGATGGTATAGACCCAGTGGTCCTAGAGTATTGTGAGAGGAATAATTCGAACGGAAATTAAAAGTTCTAGTGCCCTTTTCAGCGACCCTTAAATTGGAGGGCAACTAGGCTCCCTCCCACGCTCATTTTTCCCAAAGTCACCATATCAAAACTTTGAGAAAGCCATTTTGCTCAGCAAAGTCGACAATCTAATAGCTATGTCTTTGAAGATGACTTAATCCCCGCCAGTCCCCGGGGGAAGGGCTTTAAATTGTGAGATTTGCCCATTCTTTACATATAGTATTGGTTATTGGTAAGTATACAGACGTTTTTAGGGGTATTTTTTTGGTGGGGCGTCAGGGGGAGAAGGTTAAGTGGGAGGCTCTTTTTCATGGAGGAAGGGAATTTTCCATGAAGGGTGCGCCAGATTTCCAACTATTACTCATAAAACGATCAGAAATCAAATAAAGAAACAAGTTTTTTTAACTGCTAGTAAGGAGCAACATTAAAACTTAAAACGAACAGAAAATATTACGTATTTGAGGGGCTTGCCTTTCCTAAATAGCTCGATCTTTCACTAAAGTTCTGTTTTTAACTTTTAAAAAAGGTTATAATTCTGATGAAACAGGGTTTGTGATTCAGGAGTCATTCTTAAATAACTGGAACAAAAGTGA
>NC_088879.1:38109762-38132262 GCF_032884065.1 Artemia franciscana | reverse complement strand
CCGTATGAAATGTTGTGAAAATAAATTATTTTAGTCATTAACAAAAGGGACTCTCACAACGAAAATCAGTCAAATAACGACGTGAGTAGGAACTGGAATCATTCTCTGGAACTCCCTTGATATTATAAAATACAGGATTGAAAATTGAAATAGCCACATTTATTATTAAAGTCATGGTACCAGACCGCCAAAAAATTGGGCATGATATGCGACTTGTCGACCACTTACATAGGTTTTCTTCTTGGGGTTGTATTTTGTTGAATTTCTGTCTAGGGAATCAATAGAGGGGTTTTCAGGGATAAGACCCCTCGAAAACAATTCTAAATGGTGATGCAGCATCTTAGAATGCTGTTCATTATATCTTCAGAGGGGTTGCCTGCTCTTCTAGGTAATTTTACAAAACCGAATTTAACGTTTTTGTCTTATGAAATTCAAATTACTTATTATTTTTCAGGGGATATTATTATTAAAGAAGGTACAATTGGTAACAAAATGTATTTCATTCAAGAGGGAATTGTGGATATAGTTATGAATAATGGTGAAGTTGCAACCAGTCTAAGTGACGGATCTTATTTTGGTGAAATTTGTCTGCTAACAAATGCAAAACGAGTGGCATCAGTTCGTGCAGAAACTTATTGCAATCTGTTTTCATTGTCTGTTGAACACTTTAATGCTGTCTTAGAACAGTATCCACTTATGCGAAGAACAATGGAGAGTGTGGCTGCAGAAAGGTTTGTAATTTCCCATTTATATTCAGTTGCAAAATAAATACCATATGTGGCGGTTCGTTTTCATTTCATTTTTGAATTTTGTATCTTTTGTCGAACATTACTAAGGACATCCAAATAAAAACTTTTGCTCCCCGGAGCCATCTTAGGTCTATTTATCGTCAATGTAACCACGTTGAACTGTGAAAATTAACAAGCAAAGCCAGTTAAGTAAATTAAAGAAATAAAAAATAATGAGTTCAGAAAATATTGGCAAAGAAGAAAGGAACAAAATAAAGAATAAAATGGTATAACAGATATACAAAACTTTTTTAATAGAGATCATTGAAATATAACGTTTGCAGCAGTAGCTTCAATCGTGGTTGCAGTGGTAGCTGCAAACTAGAAAAAGACGAACCCTAACCTTAAATAGTAACCCAAATTTAACTGTTTTGAAACCAAACCAGATCGAAATAAAAAGTACATCACTGGAATTGGCGCGGCACAGAAAACCTTTCACATGAGACTTACAGTCCCCTGGCTTGAACGACGAGGAAAATCCTTTTTTTTTGCATGGGTAGCACTGATGCGTCATCTTTTTTTTTTCTTTTTTTTCCGCTGCCAGTGAGGCGATGGCTTTTTTGACTTGGGTAGCGCTGATGTGTCATCTTTTCTCTTTTATTATCCGCTGCCAGCGGGGCACTAGCTTATCAGAGAGGGCTTTTTTTGCATGGGTAGCACTGATGTGTCATCTTTTTTCTTTTATTATCTGCTGCCAGCGGGGCACTAGCTTATCAGAGAGGGCGTTTTTTGCATGGGTAGCACTGATGTGTCATCTTTTTTCTTTTATTATCTGCTGCCAGCGGGTAATTAGCTTATCAGAGATGGCTTTTTTTGCTTGGGTAGCACTGATGTGTCGTCTTTTTTTTCTTTTATTTTCCGCTGCCAGTGGGGCACAGTAAAGCCCTCTCTGAAGGCTTTACTGATTCTAGGTGGGAGCAAAGGTGGAAGCTAAGCTTGCAAATGGCCACGGCGGTGGTGGTGTTGCAAGCAAGGATGCTCCCCCCTTCCGTCCCTAGGCGGCAGAGCAAACCCGCCAGCACACCTCATAGCGGTGAGAGGGTGTAAACGTCACCTAGCTTCACGCCAAGCGAAGTGACGGCCAATGTGCTCCGGGTGACCCGCAGGACTGGGGCCCCTGCGGTTAATCATACCCAAGAAACATCCAGAATTATGTTGAATATGTCTAATATGAGAGCGAATTTGGCTACGGCATTCCCGGCATTAAGCGATGCGTCGAGGCTGGCGACCTCGTCGAAAAGTGAGCTAGCTACCATACTATCAAGGAGACATGGCCTGAATATCGGCTGCTGGAACCTCTGTTCCATCAAATGTTCACTAACGCAAGCCTTCGTAGCTGAAGAATTTTATTTATATAATCTGGACATACTCTGTGTTTCAGAGACAAGATTAAATGGACAAATGACACTTGACCTAATAGCCCCTTCGGGTAAAAAGGCCATACTATTCAATTCTGGCCCAATGGATGGATCCGGCCTCGCAGGAGTGGGAATAATCATGACACCCAAGATCGCATCGGGACTGCTTGACTATGAAGCAGTGTCTGACAGAATTGTGATTGCCCGTTTAAAAGGTCAGAGTTATAACCTGACAATACTATCTGTATATGCCCCTATTCGTGACGCCCCTGACCACTTGAAAGACAAATTTTATGCTGACCTCCAAATGACTATGAATAAAATTCCTCGTAAGGACATCCTCGTGATCGGTGGTGACTTCAATGCCAGGGTTGGCACGAGACTAAACGATTCTGAATGGGCCATTGGCAACCACGGTTTGGGCGACCGGTGCATTAACGGAGTCAGACTTCTCATGTTCGCTATGCTGAATAATCTCAGTGTGGCTAATACATGATTTAAACACAAACCTTGCCACACTTACACTTGGAGATCCCGAGATGGTAGAACCCACGCCCAAATTGACTATTTACTTGTCGCTTGAAGTCAATGATTAAAGACTCAAGAGTATACAGAGGGGCGGACACTGGATCAAAAAGTGGATCCGACCATTTATTACTAACCATAACCATTTAAATCAAAAGTTAGATTCAGACTCAGCTCCAAAAAAGTATCTGCACCTAGACGCATCCTAGACACAACGAAACTCAAACTCCCTGAAATCAAAGAGACCTTTATGCTCGAACTTACAAACCGTTTCACGGCGTTGCAAGATATTGACCGAGAATTTAAGACCAATCAAGCAATTTCTGAGACCGAGACAAGTGCCATGACCGAACAAGATAATTTTAACCCATCACTAAATATAGAAAAGCGCTGGATCAAGTTCCGAAATCAAGTGAAAGAGGCAGCTACAGAAATTCTCGGAGTAAGGGACAAAAAATCCAAAAGATGGATTTCTCAGAAGACAATAGAACTCTCTGTAAGGAAGAAACAAATGACTGATAAACACTCTGCTTCTTTTAAAGCACTCCGCCAAGAATGTCACAAATCTGCTAAGGCAGACAAACAAACATATTGGTCTAATGTAGCCTGTGAAATGGAAAAAGCTGCTGCACGCAATGATTCACGGAAACTCTACCAGCTCCTAGGAAAATCAACCGGGAAAAAGAAGCAAAGATCTACCCCCACGCTACTTAGTAAGGACAACAAGCTTCTCACGAGCAAAGAAGATCGCATCGAACGATGGCGTGCTCACTTCCAGGAGCTTCTTCACCCATCAGAAAATGACCACAGCCATCCCATTCCATCCCACAGCAGTTCTGAGTCACCATTCGTGTATAAGGATTGCAATATCGCCCCTCCAAGCAGAGAAGAAATTATTCATGCCGTAAAACTATTAAAAAATAATAAAAGCCCTGGCATTGACGAATTACCAGCTGAACTTCTCAAGGCCCTTCCAGAAGCGGCTATCGACGAGCTCCACAACTTACTCACGGAGGTCTGGGTCAACGAATACATTCCTGAAGAGTGGAGGACCTCTATAATAATTCCTGTATTTAAGAAAGGGGATCGAGCCGATTGTAAAAATTATAGAGGAAATTTCCTGATACCCATTTCTGCAAAAGTTTTCACAATAATAGTATTAAATATGTTCAGAAATATTAGAAATGATCGGACGAGGCCAAATCAAGCAGGATTCAGACCTGGTATGGGATGTTGCGATCATATTTTTAGCCTGAGACAGATCCTGGAACACCGCCTTATACACCAGCAGGAAACAATACAAGTCTTTATCGACTTTGTAACGGCTTTTGACTCGGTAAAGAGAATTGCCATCTGGGATGCAATGAGGGATGATGGAGTACCCGAAAAGATAGTCCGTTTAATTAAGGCGTATTACGTGGGAACGAGGGCATTTATAAGAGCTGACGGAGAAATCTCAAAAGAAATATCAATTGACAAAGGAGTGCGACAGGGTTGTGCCTTATCGCCTATTTTATTTAACTTTGTCATTGACCAGATCATGAAGACTCTTGACAAATACAAAGGTGTGACAATCAGTCCAGCACTATCAATAACAGACCTTGATTACGCTGATGATGTGGATATCTTGGCTGACTCGATAATAGAAGCACAGCTCATGATAGACGACATTGCTGCTAGATCCCTTGCTACTGGACTAAAGATCAGCCAATCGAAAACAAAATCGATGCGCACCTCTGGGCTAGATGAAACTCCAATCACATTGAATGGCATCCCAATCGAGGACGTCCAGAATTTCAAATATCTAGGCTCCCTAATAAATCCCAAGGGCGAAGCTCTAAGCGAAATACAAAGCCCTATCTCCGCAGCCTGGGCAGCATTCATCCAGCTTCGGAAGTGCCTCTGGCTACGAAATGAAATTTCCCTTCGAACAAAGCTCCGGATATATAACGCTTTGGTCCTCTCTGTGCTTCTTTATGGTTGCGAAACGTGGCCCCTCAGAGCTGGGGAAGCTAATAACCTGAATGTCTTCCACCAAAAGTGTCTTCGCTGTATTCTTGGCCTGCGTCTCTCTGACCGCGTCCGTAACGATGTCATCAGAAGAAGATGTGGTGATATACCACTTGTCTCTGATGTTGTCAAAGCGAGACGTCTACGATGGTTCGGGCATACACTGCGCCGACCGGATGACTCGTTCAGCAAACAGTGCTTGAAATGCCAACCCCTTGCGCACTGGAAAAGGAAGCCTGGAGGACAAAAAAAGACATGGTTATCAACAGTTAGAGCCGACCTCGAGCCAATGGGAGGTTTCAAGAAGCACGGGCACCGATGGAATAGACAATGGATCCAGTTGATCGAGCCAATCGCACTTGAAAGAGAGCAATGGAGAGAGGCATGTCGACAAATTCTGGATGCCATGATGGGCCTGGACAAGGCTCGAACGTGACCCAAGTACAAGTAAGTAAGTACTAGCTTATCAGACATGGCTTTTTTGCATGGGTAGTTCTGATGTGTCATCTTTTTTCTTTTATTTTCTGCTGCCAGCGGGGCACTAGCTTATCAGAGATGGATTTTCTGTATGGGTAGCACTGATGTGTCATCTTTTTTCTTTTATTTTCTGCTGCCAGCGGGGCACTAGCTTATCAGAGAGGGCTTTTTTTTGCATGGGTAGCACTGATGTGTCATCTTTTTTCTTTTATTATCTGCTGCCAGCGGGTAACTAGCTTATCAGAGATGGCTTTTTTTGCTTGGGTAGCACTGATGTGTCGTCTTTTTTTTCTTTTATTTTCCGCTGCCAGTGGGGCACTAGCTTATCAGACATGGCTTTTTTGCATGGGTAGTTCTGATGTGTCATCTTTTTTCTTTATTTTCTGCTGCCAGCGGGGCACTAGCTTATCAGAGATGGATTTTCTGTATGGGTAGCACTGATGTGTCATCTTTTTTCTTTTATTTTCTGCTGCCAGCGGGGCACTAGCTTATCAGAGAGGGCCTTTTTTGCATGGGTAGCACTGATGTGTCGTCTTTTTTCTTTTATTATCTGCTGCCAGCGGGTAACTAGCTTATCAGAGGTGGCTTTTTTTGCTTGGGTAGCACTGATGTGTCGTCTTTTTTTTCTTTTATTTTCCGCTGCCAGTGGGGCACTAGCTTATCAGACATGGCTTTTTTGCATGGGTAGTTCTGATGTGTCATCTTTTTTCTTTTATTTTCTGCTGCCAGCGGGGCAATAGCTTATCAGAGATGGATTTTCTGTATGGGTAGCACTGATGTGTCATCTTTTTTCTTTTATTTTCTGCTGCCAGCGGGGCACTACCTTATCAGGGATGGCTTTTTTGCTTGGGTAGCAGTGATGTGTCATCTTTTTTCTTTTATTATCCGCTGCCAGCGGGGCACTAGCTCATCAGAGATGGCTTTTTTGCTTGGGTAGCACTGATGTGTCGTCTTTTTTTTTCTTTTATTTTCCGCTGCCAGTGTGGCACTACCTTATCAGGGATGGCTTTTTTGCTTGGGTAGCACAGATGTGTCATCTTTTTTTTTCTTTTATTTTTTGCTGCCAGTGGGGCACCAGCTTATCAGAGATGACTTTTTGACTTGGGTAGCACGGATGTGTCATCTTTTTTCTTTTATTTTCCGCTGCCAGCGGGGCACTAGCTTATGATAGAGGGTTTTTTAAAGAGAATTGCAGTGTCTATCGTTTTTGTAATTAACAAATCAGAATATTTGAATTAAAATTAATCATTTGACAAAAAACTGTATTTTCACATACAAGACAAAGAATGACGTCATAATCGTAGCTTACAAGCATAAATGACAGTGTAAAGAGGGAACTGTGAAAAAAAAGTTAAATTTGACAACGCTTTCAGTTCGTAAAAATCTAAAAATTTCATTTTTTATTTAGTGCCTGTTATTACTAAGAACTGCATACAAAGATTGTTTTCATTAAAGTCCTGTTTTTTTTTTGTTTTTTTTAAGATGCATCTTTAAGCAAGTTTCTATGTAACCAATTCAAACGATCATTTTTGTATTTTCGCTGCTCTTGGTATTTTACAGTCATAATGCCCCAACCGATTCCTTGAATCTCGCGGCAATCTTAGATGCGGCACTTATTTCTTCTTTGTGAACTGTTGCGCATAACATGCATAAAATGCCTGATTCCAGCCTCAGTGGTAATTAATTTTATAATAGATAAGTGAACAGAAGATGCAGTAGTTTTTTTTTGGTTTAGTAGTAATAGTAGAACTGATTTTTAAATCAGCACGTCTTGATCTCTGTTCGAATTTAAATATAAAAAAAAGTTTATTTAACGGAAAGTAAGGAGCGACATTAAAACTTAAAACGAACAGAAATTACTTCGTATATGAAAGAGGCTGCTTCCTCATCAACGCCCCGCTCTTTACGCTAAAGTTTGACTCTTTCTCTTAACTCTATTTTTTAAAACAGCAAAAAACTTTAGCGTAAAGAGCCAGGTGTTGATGAGGAACCCTTTCAAATACGAAGTAATTTCTGTTCGTTTTAAGTTTTAATGTCGTTCCTTAGCCTGCTTCCCGTTAAAAACACTTGTTTTTCTTATTTAATTTCTGAACATTTTTGAATCAATGCATATTTTGTTTTTTCCTCTCCGCAGATGAATAATTAAAACGAAGTTTGCATATTTATTCTTTTTGGCTAAATGGCTTTCTCATAGTTTTGATCTAATAATTTTGAAAAAGAAGGACTGAGGAAGAAGGCCTAGTTGCCCTCCGTTTTTTAATTACTTAAAAAGGCAACTAGAACTTCAAATTTTTTACGAATGTTTTTATTAGTAAAAGATATACGTAACTTACAAAATAGCTTACGTAACGAACTTATGTATTCTAATGTTTTTATTACGTCTATGAGGGGGTTCACCCCCTCGTCATAACCTTGCTCTTTACACTAAAGTTTAAATTTTGTCCCAATTTCTTAAGAATGACCCCTGAATCACAAAAGCCGTAGAATAAATAGATGAAATTACTAAAAATACTTTAGCGTAAAGAGCGAGGTATTAGGAGGAGGTGAGCCCATCATATGAGCAATAATTTCTGTTCGTTTTAAGTTTTAATGCTTCTCTTTACTTTCAGTTGAAAAAACTTCTTCATATTAATTTTTTCATTGTTTTTTTTTCAAATAATACTAGAAAATCCTGCGCTCCCTTCATGAAAATTTTCTTTCCCCATGACAAATTCCTCCAAGGAAAATTCCCCCAACATGTCCCCTTCTTCTCAACCCCCAACCGAAAAATCCTCCTGAAAACGTCTGTATACTTCCAAATAACCATTACTATATGTAAGCAATGGTCAAAGTTTGTAAGTTGCAGCCCCTCCCACTGGGACTGTGGAGGAGTAAGTCGTCCCCAAAGACATAGTTAAAAATTTTTACTACGCTGAATAAGATGGCTATCTCAGAATTTTGATCCGGCGAATTAACTTACGTAAAGAACTTCTATATTCTTATGTTTTTCTTGCGTATATGAGGAATTTCACCCCTCGTCGATGCCTCACTCTTTACACTAAAGCATAAATTTTGTCCAAATTCCTTAAGAATGACCTCTGAATCACAAAGGCCGTAGAATAAATAGTTTAAATTACTAAAAATACTTTAGCGTAAAGAGTGAGGTATTACGAGGAGGTAAACCCCTCATATGCGTAACAATTTCTGTTCGTTACAAGTTTCGATGCTGCTCCTTACTTTCAGTAGAAAAAACTTTTCATATTTATTTTCTCATTGTTTTTTCAAATAATGCAAGAAAATCCTGCGCCTGCTTCATTGAAATTATGTTGCCCCATGAGAAGTTCCTCCGTGGAAATATCCTACCACATAACCCCCCTCTCCCTCAAATCTCTCCCCGAAATCAAAAAAATCCCCTTGAAAACGTCTCTACACTTCCCAGGAACCATTACTATATGTAAACACAGGTCAAAGTTTTTAACTTGCAGCCCCGCCCACGGGGACTGCGGGAGAGTAAGTCGTCCCAAAGACATAGTTATTAGGTTTTTCGGCAATGGTGAATCAAATGATTATCTCAAAATTTTTATCCGGTGAATTTGGGGAAACATGAGCGTGGGAGGGGGCCTAAAGGCCCTCCAATATTTTTGGTCACTTAAAAAGGGCACTCGAACTTTTAATTTCCGTTAAAATAGGCCCTCTCGGGACATTCTAGGACCACTGAGTCGATACGATCACCCCTGGGGAAAAAAATAAATAAAAAAAAAAACACGCATCCGTGGTTTGTCTTCTGGCAAAAAATGCGAAACTCCACATTTTTGTAGATAGGAGCTTGAAACTTCTACAATATGGTTCTCTGATACGCTGAATCTGATGGGATGATTTTCGTTAAGATTGTATGAACTTTAGGGGTTTTTTCTACCTATTTTCTAGAGTTTCAGTATTTTCTAGAGTTACGGTTACTATTGAGCCGGGTCGCTCCTTACTACAGTTCGTTACCACAAACTGTTTGAAAAATGCAGTAAATAGAATAAAGTCGACTTATATAATTCGTAGTGGACTCATATTTCTTTTGCTTAGTAAGATGATACTTTTTAGATTTAGAAATATTGTAGATAAAGTTTTAAGAGAAGATCAGTGTTCTTTCAGGAAGAGTATAAATGTATCGACCAAATTTTCACTCTTATATTAATAATTGAGAAGTGTCTGAAACGCCTTTAGTCCTCAGTTTTATAGATTATGAGTAAGCGTTTAATTCAGCTGATAGAAGAACTTGAGCGAAGGTTCTCTCCTTGTATGATTACATGAAAAAAACTAGTTTTTTTAACTGAAAGTAAGGAGCGACATTAAAACTTAAAACGAACAGAAATTACTCCGTATATGAAATGGGTTGTCCCCTCCGCAATCCCTTGCTCTCTACGCTAAAGTTTTTAATTGTTTTAAAAATCAGAATTGTGGCAGAGTCAAACTTTAGCGTAAAGAGCGAGGTATTAGAATAACCACAGCAATGTTATTCTCGTACATGGCACTAATCACTTTAATATATTTATCTGATATATCAAACAGTTCGTTGTAACGAACTGTAGTAAGGAGCGACCCGGCTCAATAGCAACCAAAACTCTAAAAAATGGGGTTTTGATATCAATAGGTACATCAAAAGAATTGCATTTTACTGCTGATTTTAAATATATAAGTTTAATCAAGTTTAGTCTCACCCATCAAAAGTTACGAGCCTGAGAAAATTTGCCTTATTTTGAAAAATAGGGGGAAACAACCCCTAAAAGTCATAGAATCTTAACGAAAATCACACCATCAGATTCAGCGTACCAGAGAACCCTATAATAGAAGTTTCAAGCTCCTATCTACAAAAATGTGGAATTTCGTATTTTTTGCCAGAAGACAAATCACGGGTGCGTGTTTATTTGTTTGTTTTTTTGTTGTTGTTTTTTCCCCAGGGGTCATCGTATCGACCAAGTGGTCCTAGAATGTCGCAAGAGGACTCATTCTAACGGAAATGGAAAGTTCTAGTGCCCTTTTTAAGTGACCAAAAAATTGGAGGGCACGTAGGCCCCCTCCCACGCTCATTTTTTCTCCAAAGTCAACGGATCAAAATTTTGAAATAGCCATTTTGTTCCGCATAGTCAAAAACCATAATAACTATGTCTTTGGGAATTATTTACTCCCCCACACTCCCTGGGGGAGGGGCTGCAAGTTAAAAACTTCGCCCATTGTTTACATATAATAATGGTTATTGGGAAGTGTACAGCGTTTTCAGAGGATTATGGTATCCCCTTATACCAATAACATGGTAGAAAAATAGGTTAGTAGCTGGTTTTGAATTAACTCAGGAGTTAACCAGGGTTGTGTTCTATTAAACGGATCACATTGATGTACATTATCCTGAGGAGCACTGCCTAAGGCGTTGGGAGAACACGGAGTCAAATGGGGAAGTTAAACTTTCCTAGACCTAGATTATGTTGAGAATCTAAGTATACAAGATGAAATGTTGACAAAATGCATGAGCTTCTAGTGGTTTGCGATTTCAGGGTGCAAAAATTGGTTTGAAAATTCATGTTAAGAAGACTAAGTCGCCACGACTAGAAATAAGTGAAGGTAAAAAGGTCATGATGGGTAACAGAGAGAGCGATCAAGTCGACAGCTTCATTTACCTTGGTAGTATTATTAGTACCGGTGGTGGGTGCATTGAAGATGTTAAATGTAGAATAACCAAGGCCAGGGGTGTTTTTAGTGGCTGGGAACGGTTTGGAAGAATAGAGGATTAGTCTTCGAACCAAGATTAGGATATTAGAAGCTACAGTGATGACAGTGGTCAAGTATGGTTCCGAAGTGTGGACGCTCCGAAAAACGGAGGAGGCTTTGCCAGACGTTTTACAGAGAAATTGCATACGGACTATTTTTGGGTACCTCACTGACAAACCGTATCTCAAATAGTAAACTGTACGAAAGATATGGTTCTGTACCCTTTATGGAACTATAATGAGAAAAAATTGAGTTGGCTAGGACACGTTTTGTGGATAAAGGATGATACACTGCCAAGATTTTTCCTTGTCGGGATGGGAGGATGCCGTAAGGAAATATTAAGGGAAATAAGAACTTCTTGGGAGGGTGTAAAGAGGAAGAATTATGAATAGATTGGGATGATGAGGAGTGTGAGTAGCTGTGTTGGCCTCAGGTGACTTGGTGCTTCAATGAGTTGTCGGTAGTAGTAATAATAGCAGTTCCATCCATGAATTCTTGATAGATTAAATAAAAAAAAACAAGTTTTTTTTAAAATGAAAGTAAGGAGCAACATTAAAACTTAAAACGAACAGAAATTACTCCGTATATGAAAGGGGCTTTTCCTCCTCAACGCCTAGCTCTTTACGCTAAAGTTCGACTCTTTCTCTTTACTCTATTTTTAAAACAGTAAAAAACTTTACAGTAAAGAGCGGGGCGTTGACAAGGAAAGGCCTCTTTTATATACGGAGTAATTTCTGTTCGTTTTAAGTTTTAATGTTGCTCCTTACTTTCATTTGAAAAAAAACTTGTTTTTTTTATTTAATTTCTGGACGTTTTTGAATTAATGCATGTTTTGATCTTGGCTCTCCGCATATAAATAATTAAAACGAAATTTGCATATTAATTAATTGCAATTAATCGGAAGATTTTGAGAAAAAAGGAGCGAGGGAGGAGGCCTAGTTGCCCTCCAAGTTTTTGATTACTTAAAAAAGCAACTAGAACTTTTAATTGTTTACGAACGTTTTCATTAGTAAAAAATATACGTAACTTACGTAACGAACTTCTATATTCGTATGTTTTGATTGCGTATATGAGGGGGTTCAACCTTTGTCGCTCTTTACACTAAAACTTAGATTTTGTCCCAATTCCTTAAGAATGACCTCTGAATCACAAAGGCCGTAGAATAAATAGTTGAAATTACTAAAAATACTTTAGCGTAAAGAGTGAGTTATAACAAGGAGGTAAACCTCCCATATGCGTAATAATTTTTTTTTCGTTTTAAGTTTTAATGCTGCTCCTTACTTTCAGTACAAAAAACTTTTCATATTTATTTTTTCATTTTTTTTTCAAATAATGCTAGAAACTCCTGCACCCCTTCATTGAAATTCTCTTCCCCCATGAGAGGTTTCTCCATAGAAATATCCTCCCACGTAACCCCCCTTCAACTCTCCCCTCTAAATAAAAAAAAATCCCACTGAAAACGTCTGTATACTTCCTAGTAACCATTACTATATGTAAACACAGGTCAAAGTTTGCAACTTGCAGCCCCTCCCACGGGGACTGCAGGAGAGTAAGTCGTCCCCAAAGACATAGTAATTAATTTTTTCGACTATGGTGAATAAAATTGCTATCTCAGAATTTTTATCCGCAGACTTTTGGGAAAAATGAGCGTGGGAGGGGGCCTAGATGTCCTATAATTTTTTGGTTACTTAAAAAGGGCACCAGAACTTTTAATTTACATTAGAATGAGCCCTAACGCAACATTCTAGGACTACTCAGTCGATACGATTAGCCCTGGGGGAAAAAAATAAAACAAAAAAAAAAACAAATAAACACGCATCCGTGATTTGTCTTCTGGCAAAAAATGCGAAATTCCACATTTTTGTAGATAGGAGCTTGAAAATTCTACAATAAGGTCTTCTGACACGCTGAATCTGATGGTGGGATTTTCGTTAAGATTGTATGACTTTTAGAGGGTGTTTCCCCCTATTTTCTAAAATGAGGCAAATTTTCTCAGGCTCATAACTTTTGATGGGTGTAACTGATCTTGATGAAGCTTATATATTTAAAATCAGCATTAAAATGAAATTCTTTTGATGTAACTATTGGTATCAAAGTTCCATTTTTTAGAGTTTTGGTTACTATTGAGCCGGGTCGCTCCTTACTACAGTTAAGGTAAAACATTTCAAAATAGGGATGACACCTTTTTATTGACAGCGAATAGATATAAAATTATTTAACTCGATGATGAACACTGTATATGTGTTTGAAATATCCAGTTAAATAATTTTACCTCTATTCACTGTCAACAAAAAGGTATAGTCCCTATTTTGAACTGTTTTACTTTCGTCATGGAAAGGTAGTGTGGTCTTCGAAGTTATCTTACTACACTTCGTTACCACGAACTGTTTGAAAGCTAATAAACCAAATACCACCGGAAAGATAGCTTCTTTTTCAAAGCATTCTTATTCACACCAGCGAAGTCAAGTTACAAAAATGAAGGGGGAGGAATGTTTATCTCAATATGTAGGGACGGCATATATTTGCTGTTTATTCGATTCTTTTTCATTGAAAATACAAAAAAAAGCTATTTTTCAATGAATGAAAACACCCTAAGAGGCATTTTTTTTAATCTAGAGGCAATTCTCCAATCAACTACCACTCTTCCCAATTGTCGCACCTGGTTCACATATTTAATCTACAAGGCAGTTGGCCCGGATGGTGGCTGTTGGTCCAAGGCTCCTCCTCCCCAAAAAAAGCAAACGAAACAAAACTGAATATGAATTAATTTTCTTATTATTTTGAAACAATTTATCTGTTGCTGGTTTCCAATTTTTTTACATCCCCCCCTTTCACACGCAAAAATATGTAACCCTCAAAAATATGTTTGCAAACGGGTCAGTGTTCTATCAAACAGTTCGTGGTAACGAACTGTAGTAAGGAGCGACCCGGCTCAATAGTAACCGAAACTCTAAAAAAATGGAATTTAGATACCAATAGTTACATCAGAAGCATCGTATTTTATTGCTGATTTTAAATATACAAGTTTCATCAATATCATTTACACCCATCAATCGTTACGAGCCTTGAGAAAATTTGCCTCATTTTAGAAAATAGGGGAAAACACCCCCTAAAAGTCATACAGTCTTAGCGAAAATTATACCATCTAATTCAGCGTATCAGAGAACCTTGTTGTAGAAGTTCCAAGCTCATATCTACAAAAATGAGGAATTTCACATTTTTTGCCAGTAGACAGATCACGGATGCGTGTTTATTTATTTTTTTATTTGTTTTTTTTTTGTTTGTTTTTTTGTTGTTTTTTCCCCAGGGGTGATCGTATCGACTGAGTGGTCCTAGAATGTCTAAAGAGGGCTCATTCTAAATGAAATTTAAAGTTCTAGTGCCCTTTTTAAGTGACAAAAAAATTGGAGGGCACCTAGGCCCCCTCCCACGCTCATGTTTTCCCAAAAGTCAACGGATCAAAATTTTGAGATAGCCATTTTATTCACCATAGTCGAAAAACCTAATAACTATGTCTTAAGGGCGACTTACTCCCCCGAGTCCCCGTGGGAGGGGCTGCAAGTTACAAACTTTGACCTGTGTTTACATTTAGTAATGGATACTGGGAAGTGTACAGACGTTTTAAGGGATTTTTTTGGTTTAGGGGGAAAAGTTGAGGGGGGGATTACGTGGGAGGATATTTTCATGGAGAAACTTTTCATGGGGGAAGAGAATTTCAATGAAGGGGACGCAGGATTTTTTAGCATTATTTGAAAAAACAATGAAAAAATAAATATGAAAAGTTTTTTCTACTGAAAGTAAGGAGCAGCATTAAAACTTAAAACGAAAAAAAATTATTATGCATATGAGGGGTTTACCTCCTTGTTATACCTCACTCTTTACGCTAAAGTATTTTTAGTAATTTCAACTATTTATTCTACGGCCTTTGTGATTCAGAGTTCATTCTTAAGGAATTGGGTCAAAATCTTAGCTTTAGTTTAAAGAGTGAGGCATCAACGAGGGTTGAACCCCCCTCATATACGCAATAAAAGCATACGAATATAGAAGTTCGTTACGTAAGTTAATTCGTAAGTTACGTATATTTTTTTACCAATGAAAAGGTTTGTAAAAAATTAAACGTTCTAGTTGCATTTTTAAGTAATCAAAAACTTGTAGGGCAACTAGGCCTCCTCCCTCGCTACTTTTTTCTCATAATCTTCCGATTAATTGCAATTAATTAATATACAAATTTCGTTTTGATTATTTATGTGCGGAGAGCCAAGATCAAAACATGCATTAATTCGAAAACGTCCAGAAATTAAATTAAAAAAAAACAAGTTTTTTTAAATGGAAGTAAGGAGCAACATTAAAACTTAAAACGAACAGAAATTACTCCGTATATGAAAGGGGATTTTCCTCCTCAATGCCTCGCTCTTTACGCTAAAGTTTGACTCTTTCTCTTAACTCTATTTTTAAAACAGTAAGAAACTTTAGCGTAAAGAGTGGGTCATTGAGGAGACAATCCCCTTTGATATCCGGAGTAATTTCTGTTCGTTTTAAGTTTAAATATTGCTCCTTACTTCCATTTTAAAAAAACTTGTGTTTTTATTTAATTATCTTTGAGTAGATGCACATGTCGCTAGTTCAGATTTAGCAGATTTGTAATTAAAGCATTGACACCAGCTTTAATGTCAACAAACGACTAATATACAAAATGTGCTTTATTAATTAATTTTCATGTACCAAAGAACATTCACAACTTGTAAAATGGAAAATGCTAGGCTGCAAGTTTTGAAAAGAAAATCACTAAAACCCCTAAATTATATTGTTTTTTCTTATTTTAAATCTTTCCCTTCCCCCTGATAAGAGAAACTTTTTTTTTTTTTTTTTACTAAGCAAATCTGTATTACACTCTGCTCATAAAGGAAGGTCCATATTTAACTTAAAATAAAATTTGGAGAGTTTCAGGTCCATTTAGTGTTGTTTTGGCTGCGTTAATGATCTAGCGATATAATCATTGACTAGAATATGTGCATTTTAATACTTATTTTTCTTCTTAAGTTATAGATACTAACTAAGGCTGCGTTAGCCTGGCTAGTTAAATTTTTCTAGCTCCTTTTAGGGGCGTCAAGTCACAAAAATTTGGGAAACAGGTAAAAAAGATACAATTTTAGTGATGTTTTTAAAACCGGTAGTTTTCAAAATATATGGGGCAATTTGCTTTTTCCCACTGAAAGTACTGAAAAATTGATTTCTAAAATCTAGGAATGCAATTACCCATCCCCCTTCTCTCTGAGACCCAATTAGAAAACCAGGCTCTTTCCTATGCAGATGTAATCGCACAAACCATTGACTAATAAGGATATAAACATATTGACTTTTTTGCCTCTTGGTGTCCTATCTGTTTTTCTTGTCAAATAAAATATTGGGAAGGTAGAAATTTTTCTTTCTTTCGCGCAGTTGCGCCACTCTTTAAGGTTAATTTAATTAAATTGCTTTCCAGTCTTAATAAAATATGTGTCTTGTATACAAACATGTTTCTATTGATTTGAATTGCTCTTATCATTCAAGTTTTCTTCAGTGTTGATAAGACTGGAACTACTTATTGATTTTTGTTGTTAGTTCCACAAAATCTACATTAAATATTCATGCAGTGAAACGACATTCTAGAAAGCTTTAGATTCTGATAGACATCTAGAAAACATATCCTATACATAGGAATTTTTGAATTGAATCTGAATCATCTATGATAAAATTTGCACATATGTTTTTCATAGCAGTGATCAAATGTGTCATTGAAAAAATTTCATTGTAAGATAGTTTAACAATATTTGCTTTTTTTGTTGAGGGGAAGTGCATATGAATTACTAAAATATATTTTTAATTAATGTTTGTAACCTATTGCTGGTAAATTTATAGCTTTATTAAAAATATAATATTTTGATTAGGTTAAATTCCATCTTTTCATTTCTTTTCATCTGTCTCTCTGTTCTTTCCAGTATCCTGTTTCTTTAACTCAGCTTCATAAAAAATTGAACTCTTAAGGAAATGATCATTAGATGGGGAATACTTATAACAAAACAAGTATTTTCAAATCATAACTTTCCAAGTAGTTATTGCAAATCAAACTCTCTGGTTCAATCTAAAGCTTGGAAAATACACCATATTCCTCCCTATTGTTCCAGTAAATAAATATTTGAAAAGGACATTTCTTTTTGTCCCCCGACAAACTTTTTTCACAATTAGAGATGGGATTTCACTCAATTGGCACCCTTCCTTTGCGCATGAGCAAGATATATTCCTTCAAATGAAAAAGAAGGATAACATTTGAAGACTTATCTGAAGGACTTCCGTTAAGAATTTAGTATTTTGACCTGACATTTTCTATATTTTTTTTACTTTTCTTTCTTTTTTACCTTCTCTCACACTTTTTTTTCAAATTTGACTGTTTGACAAATTTCTAAAACTTTTTTGCAGGCTTAACAAAATTGGCAAAAATCCAAATATGGTGTCTACCCGTGAAGATTTCCAGCATGATTGTAAAACAGTTAACGCTCTTGTTAATTCACTTGCAATGCAAGCAGGTCCTGGCTCAGATGAGTCGTTTGAATCAGTGCCAAACATTCGGCAAGCCATGTCAGCCGCAACTCGGTGTATAGTACAAGCAGCCCAACATGCGGCAGAACTATCAATCACCCCTGTGTGCCACCTAAATACTAATTTACCCCTGTCTAGACCCCGATCTGAACAAAGTTTAAACTCAAATAGTTGCGAAAGACCTCCATTGCAGAGGTCAGACACTTTACCTAGCAATCAATCGTAATATATACTTTTAGGGTTCTTATGCCATGACGTCAGAAATTCGCGATTTGTGTAATTTTTTAAATAAGAGCGGAACGTGAAGTTCTACGTGAAGTTAAGAGCAACTGTGTTTTCCTCTTTTAAACTACTCGGAGAGTTATAATAATGATATTTAGACGAGTTTCAGATAGAGTTGATCAAGATAAGATATACCTAACCAAACTATGAGAAGCAAAAAGTCTTAAAAATGGTTACTTCTAACCATAGGAGATACCAGAGGTTAATCATAAGGTCCATTTTTGAGAGACGTAGTTTTCAATATTTCCTAAAAAAAATTATTTAAAACCTATTTTAAAACAAGAAACAGCTGATTTGAAGTTGGAGCATCGAGTTTGAACCCCTAGCTTTCAGTAAAAATGACGTAGCCCGAGATGTTCTAAGACAGTAAAACATGAGTTTTTGAGAAAAGTTTTTCGTTATGTCTACCTTCCCACAACGCCCTAAAAATTAATAAACATGACTGAAAACATCAAACTAAAATGGTTCCGTATAGATCGAAGTCATGTTTCAATGTCATTAGATTCCCGCAAAGAATACGAATTTCTGATGTCATCCTTTCCAGTGTTAATTTGTTGCGCCCGGTGCATAGGAGGGCTGTGACATTGTAGATGTAGTTTTACTAGTGGCTTTTCCCTGCGTTGGTGGTATGTACCACTGATTGGTGAGAACTCTCGCAACGGTGATTTTCATATAGCAATATGCAAGATTGTTATCACGTAAGACATGCCATTTTGTTGTGATCGCTTCCGTGAAATGGTTTAAAACAGTTGAATCATAGAGAAACAGAGAGAGTAATTTATAAAAAAATCTTGTGGTACAAAAACTCTGTTTTTTTTTACTAGCTTAAAATTTTATACACGACAACGAATCAGGTTTCAAAATTTGTCTCTGCAGAAATTATGTTCCCTTAAAGTGTAATATAACATACTCATGAAAATACATCGTAGACGTAAGCCGGTGAAGCTAAACATGTTTTCTTTTACCACGGAACTCAAGGAAAATAATCTCTCTTTTTCTCTTTGGTTGAACTCGTTTTTGTTGTTATTTCTCTCGTATTTGGTGCCCGTACAAAATAGTTTCCCATCTTCAGAAGTATTCCTTTGTCTTTTCCTTTTTCTATTCCTTTTCTTTTATAGAAAGTATTCCTATTCCTTTGCCTATGTTATGACATTTGAGGACAGTTTTTGCAGAAAGCATCCAAACCACACAAAATTCTATATAAAGACTTGGCTGCAGCGAATCAAAAGACGTTATGCTACACAAAACAGATCTTACAGGGTAGTGGAAAAACCCCATAATGATATGATAAGATATGATATTTCCGAATTAATATGAAATTGTAAATATCTTAAGAAACAGATCAGATAGGTCTTCTTAGGACTTCGTCCTAGGACTAGGCTGTAAATTTGATTTTTGACCGGAAGATGTCAAAAACTTCACTCAACCTGTTCTGAATTACATCAACCCACTTACTTCTATGATCAAATCTAATTTTTCTATAATCTTAAACAATTCTCTTTCTATTGTATGTATTTGTGATGTTTAACTATTCAATGCCAAATCGAAAAATATTTTTGATTATCTTACAAAAGGCATTATAAGTTAATAAGTTTATAAGTTTATTATTCCAAAAACACAAACACATAACTAAATTAAACAACACTTTAGCGCTGGAGAAACCTATGAGGTTTTGGTCGCGCAAAAGTTTATTATTCATATTAATGAGGCATTAACCTTCCAAATAAGCCCCCAAACCCCCACCCGCCACATATTCTTAGCATTTTATTATCAATAACATGTTGACAGCTTTTTTAGGGTTTTTCAATCTTTGCCAGTAGATAGTTTATAGGTCAAATTATCTTTAGTTAAAGTTATTTTTTAAGCACGGGTAGCTTAAAAAATTGGCTTATTGAATTTGGCTCAACATTTTCTAAGACGTCAGCTTAGAATGTGGGTGAGATCCTTTCTGCAAAAACAAGCCCAATACTTATTTCAATGGTTTTTTATCTTGGTTTATGATGAATCGATAATATTTTATGTTTGTAAAAAAAAATGTACAATTGTTATAAAAGTGAAAAAAAAGCTGTTGTGCAATATTGACTTCAAAATAGGCATTACATCATGCATAATCTACAATTCAATTCATTTTATCCACTCGTTAATATGCTAAATTCGAATAAACAATATTCGCCAGAGATTTATTATATCTACATGGTCGATAGGCTGTATACATTTGTATTGAATTCAATTTACATACCCAATGTCCACAAGCCCTTAGTTCCAGCTTTGGATCTCAATCTCGTCTTTTTAGCACTTATTACTTTTTGGACTTTGATACAAGTAAATCTATAAGACTGATAGCTTTCATTCGGCAAAATTACTTTCGTGTAAGCAACAACAAAAACTTTAATTTTGTTTTAATTTTGGTTTTAATATTGTTTATATCAGGGAGTCATATACACGAATTAGTTTTTTTTCTTTTTACTGGCTCCATATCTTTGTCCTTCTTTTATTTTACTGAGGACTACTAGTGGTCGTTACTACTTTGTTAGTACTGCTATTACTACTTGTTTTAATTTAAATACTGCGATTCCCCGACATCACAGAGAATCCTCATTCCACATAGTTCCTTTTTTATCTTTTGCTGTAAAAGAAATCACCTTCTGTACGTCAAGCTATTAAATTTTATCTATTTTGAACTATATTTAATATTTATGGCATTAGCAGTTTTTTTTAGACTATTTATCACAAAATTTAGATTTACCAGAGTTTTTAAGGTAAGTTGTCACACAAGGTGGTAAATTATGTAAGACGAAAAATATCAAGTAGCGCCATAGTTGAAAACCTGACTGGTATTTCTTATTAATTAATTCAAGTTAATTATTTAGTTTACGAAAATTAAACATGATCAAATGTTGATTGAAATTTTATATTATTATATTTAACCTCAAATTAGGGATTAATCAAGATGAAATAAATTTTGAATTAAATTTAACTGAGAGCATAAGTTAAACTGAAGCTTTAAACCAAACCCTAAACTTTAAATCTTATGCTGAATTTGAATTAATAAAATTTTAGGCTAAATTTTAACTTCTAGAAATAAATACTTAGCATAAACAGTCTATTTTAATTAAACTATTTTAAGAAAAAAAATTTTCGACTAGAAGAATGTTTTTCCAACTCTGATCAAAACAGAAGTGGAGCGAATATTCGCCTCCTAACGAACACTTTTCTATTTCCGTTGGTAGTGGATATCCACTTCATCAAGCAATATATGAATGTAGATTACAAATGCTCAAAACTTCTCGTGTTTTTTACTCCAAATAATTTTTCACAATCTACAAAAGAGTTCGTTATAAAACTGATTAACCAAAATTACTTTTTATAAGTATCAAAAAAGCTTTAATTCAGTTTTTTATATTGATTTTTAGTTTGTTTTATCGTGGAGTTCCTGATTACGCAAGATTTTTTTTTTTTGATTTTTTGTTTTTAGTTTTCCTTTTACTTTCCTGAGAAAGGCTATTGTTCGTATAGTTGAAACATCAGCTTAGGTTTTATCTTGATTATTGTCTTTGCAAACCGTCCACAGTCCGCATACTTATTATTTGTTTTTTAACCATTTGTTTGTAAAACAAAATCCTATCTTTTGGCTATTTATGTAAATTCTATATATTTGTGTACCAAATTTAAATTACTCTATCAATAGTAGTTTTCTTACATTATTTGCTACTATGTTTAGAATTTTTCGTAGCTTTTAAGCGCAGTTCTGATAGAAGTCGGTAAATTTCGTCAAACGAAAACTACGTCGAAACTGCGAAACTGCTAAACGACATCACACACAAAATTTTGGCTCGTTTGAAGGAAAAAGTTATTTAGTGTTTTTATAAAATTGTTAGATAAAAAAGCTCTTCGCATAAAAAGGTAAATTTTTATTTGTTATTTAAAAAAAATTTCTTGCTGGAAGAGAAAATTCTTCAATTCTGATCAAAACAGAAGTAATCCTTGCAAAAGAACATTTTTTCCCGGATTTGTTATCCCGGAAAAAAATGGCTGGGGAACAAAAACATCAATTTAGATTGCATTTGCACCGAAAATTCGGAATATATCGCCCAGATGCTCTAGTCATCATATATCGCCCAGATATTACTAGTCAGTACGTTACAGAAAACGTTACAGTACGTTGGTAAAACGTTACAGAAAAAACACTTTGCATAAACAGTCTATTTTAATTTATGTATTGTAAGAAAAATATTGCCGGTTAGAAGAATAAAATTTTTAACTCACATCAAAACAGAAGCGAACCTATTAATGACGGGTATTCCGGCTGTCGAAACAAAATATCAATATAGATTCTAAAAAATTAGAATTACCTCTTTACATAAACAGAAGTAGGCTTTAATCTATTTTTTTCAAATTTGATCAAACAACAGTGAAAAGAATATTCGCTTTCAAAAGAATTTTTTTTATCGGTATTGGAAATCTGGCTTTTTAAGATGCATTGAACTTCTGTCAGAACCTCGCTTTAAACTGTAGTTAAAGATTATGCTATGCTTGTTTAAATTATTGATTTCTAAACAAAGATTTTGATTGGTTAATAAAGATTTACCAGATGATACCGTTTCACTGATATACTGTAAAACAAACCAAAAATGGTATTAAATACCTAAATAACAATATTATTGTTGTTTTACAAGAAGGTTAATTAACTTTTTATCCATCATATGATTAAATTTTATGTAGTTTTCTTTTCTAAATGCTTAGTTTTGTGA
>NC_088879.1:38094978-38109662 GCF_032884065.1 Artemia franciscana | reverse complement strand
AGTTTATATATCCTCGGAACACAATATATAAGACTTGCCCCCGGGTTCGTGGGGGCTGTGTGAGCCCCAGAGTTTTTATTATATGAGCTCTGGTCTATTTTGGTCGAAATGAAAATCTCAAAAATTTGATTTCAAAAAGTCATTTGAGTCGCCTCTGAAGTTTACCTCTTCATAAAAATCTTATATGCTTCCGAGCATAGTTTAAAACCCTTCCCCCGGTCTCTGGGGGTAGGAGTTTGTTGACTCCGAAGTTTTATTATCCGATTGTTGGACTATTTTTAAAAAGCCGCTATTTAAAATTTTGATTGAATTCGTTTGGGGAGTTTGTGAGGGAGGGGGTCAGAAGCGCTCCGTTCACTTTTGACTCTTAAAAAGGCAACTAAAACTTTCAATTTCCAATCAAATAAGCCACTTCTGAAGCTTATACAACTACCCATTACATAAAAACCGTATAGGCTTCCTACGCATAACTTACAACAATTGCCCCCAGGTTTTGGTTGGCTATGTTATCCCTTGAGTCTTTGTTATATGATCTTTGGTCTATTTTGAGCAAAATGGCTATGTAAAAATTTGATCGGACGCGTTTAGGGAAAGAAAGGTTGGCGGGGAGGGGGGGGGGCTGTTACTATCTGATCACTTTTGAATCTTAAAAAGGGAACTAGAACTCTTAATTTCTAACCATTTGAGTCCCCTTCGTGGTTTCTACGACGACTTCTTCCACGAAAACTCTATATGCTCCCAGGGCATAATTTACAACGCCTTCCCCCGAGCCCTGGGGGTTTGTGTTGACCCTGCCGTTTTATTATCTGATATTTGAGATATTAAAAAAATAGCTATCTCAAAACTGTTATTCGTTGGGTTTGGTGAAAAAGTGCGTGAGGAGGGGGGGGGACCAGTAACCCTGCAATCTCTTTGTACTCACAAAAAGTGAACTAGAATTGTAAATTTCCAATCAAATGATCCCTCTCAAGTTTGTAAGAGCATCTCTTCTAAAAGAACCATATTTGCCCCCAGGGCATAACTTACAATGCCTGCGCCCGGGTCCAGGAGGTTGTGTCAAAGCCTGAATTTTTATTATATGATCTTTGAACCAATTTTCACAAAATGAATATCTCAAAATTTTTATCGGATGTATTTGGGGAAAACGCCAGGTTGGGTAGTCGCCCCCGATCACTTTTGGCTCTTAAAAAGGGCACTAGAACTTCCGCTTTCCAATTGAATGAGTCCCCTTTGAAGTTAATACGACGGTCCATTGCATATGAAGCGCCTCTGGGAAAAAAAGTGAATTTTAAAATATTGGAGCCGTATGACCTTTACTATAGGCAATGCTATAGGGTTGCCTCTGATTAACAGGACGCATGATGGAAAGATTCGTATCAAGAAGAATACTCAAGAACCAGACCTATAGGTTACTAGACCTAATGAGAGAACTCTTTGACAGATGAACTGATAGTTGGGGAAAAGCTTAAAAATTCGCAAGGAAATCAGGAAGTTCAACATAACAACATTTAGGGTCGGGTAATTAGCTTGGAACATCAGAATTACTCTCTCAAACGAAGCAATCAATTTGTACGGATATCAGGCTCAGTTTTGACTTCAGTGCAGAGAGTATTGTTGTCAGCAAACGCAGCAAGAGTGTCCTCATCTTTTGACGGGGGTATGCATTTTAGGTCATGGAAAGATCGGGGTGACCCAGACCGCAAAAACTGTTTGATTTTTTTCGTAGCCACAGCAGTAACAACACTAATTTAAATAAGGAACAGAACCAGCCGTAGAACGGAACCTTGGGAGACACCAAACTCAATTTGACACGGGGAGGGGAAAAGGGGTTCTACGGACACAACCCTTCCAGACAAATGGGAAAATTGCAACCCAGCCTCCTCTGCCTCATGAGCCCACATGCAGTTTTTGGCTATCTACTAAATTTTTTTTGATTTCTGGTTTTGGTTATCACTTTGTGTGGTCATTTCTTTTCAACATTTGGTTCATAATGCCAAATAAAAATAGTTATTAAAAAAAGAACATACAACCATACATAATAATAATGTATTTATAACCCTTTTTTCTCAAGCAGAGTAAATTACACTAAAAACGAAGAAAAAACGAATACACAGACACATAAGTAACTTGAACCTTTATCTCAGACAAAAACAAACATATAATATTATGGTTAAATCGCCTATTACGCCTATTATGTTTAAATCGAACTGTGAACTTTTTTTTGCTGATTTCTATCGCACAAATAGCCTTAACTAAAAGCAGTTCTATAATAGTTTATCATCCAAGATATTCACCCCAAGGCTGAATAATAAACAGAACATACTATATCATCGAATTCTTTCGTCTTATCTTAGGGAAATTGCTCTTGACCCAAACAGGGAAAGAAACATCCTAAAAGAAAAATAAAAGCCATCTCCGAAACAACAATGTTCCATCGCGGCATTTTTATATGAGAACATTTGAATAGAGGATGATGGTTTTATTAGACGGAAATAGGAATATTATCCTAAAAAACTAAACTTAATGAAGAAGAAACAATAAAAAAAGAAATAAAAAGAATAAACTAAAAAAAGAAAATAGTTAAATAATTATTGGATATGAATATCGTCCTCTCAATATTACTTTTATCACTGACTTCTCGCGAATTTACAATCATTGTTTAAATTAGCTCGCAATTCCGAAATTTTCGAGATGGGAATTTTGGTTCCGCCTGGGAAATTTAAGAAGCTTTGTGTGTCTAAAGTGGCACTTCTTGATTTTATCTATTCCCCTCTCTGTAAGCAGACTGGACGCACCCGCGAGGCAAATAACATTAGCTTGGCACACTGGACGATGAAATGACCTTTTCAGTGTAACATTCAATTTACACGCCAGCTCCTTCACAGACCAGGCAAACACAATTAAGACAGTACATTAAACAAATGAGATAAGACACAAATCTCTAAGTAAAGACACATGAGTTCAACATGAAGTAAAGCAACGGACCTAATACCGACCCTTGTGGTACTCCAAGCCTCACTGAAAGGGCTACTCAGCTTACATGATTCAATACTACTTAGAGGAAACTCCCCGTGAGATAGCTTTCGAAGCACTTTAAGCACATCCCATCGACACCTAATGACCCTATCTGACTTAGTAGAATGTTAAAACCAACTGCATCGAATGCTTTGCAGTAAAACCAACATCTATAAATACAGACTAAAGGGTTTCAACTCTGACCATACCACTATTAATTGATTCCACGGGTTGTTGCAAAGCATTCGTCATTGTGTGCCCTTTGCGAAATCCGAATTGGGTCTTACTCAGCAAACTATTAGCCTGAAGGAAGTATATAGATGTTTATCAACAACTTTTTCTAATATTTTCGAAGAACAGTGCAAGAATCGAAATCGGTCTCGTAATTCTCAATTTTCTTTTTAGGGCACCTTTATGAATTAGTTTTGCAACTTTTAGCTGAGAGAGAGAAGAGAGAGAAGTTTATAAGGAAATTTCCTTATTATAAGGAAAAAATAAGGGAAATTTCCCTTTTCAAGTGACAGGTTTGTAATAAAAAGCAGACTTTATAAAATATAGTGCATTATTACCTTAAACGCTCGAAGAGATAAGCCGTCAACTCTTGCAGAATTTGATTTCAGTGATTTTATTGTTTTAAGCAGTTCATTACTTGTACACAGATCAAAGACTAATTCAAAACGCTTCTCTCTAATATCACATACAATGTGTTCTTGACCCAGTTGATATCTATGTTTTACACTATTTTCCAATTTACAAACAATATTAGAGAAAAATTTTGCAAGCATATTTACAATTACAGACCTTTCAATCTCTACGTCATCCCCATCCATTTCAGCATTCTCACCAGTCACTTCTTTTATCAGTTTCCATGCTTCTTTCATAATTCCTTTGCCATCATAAAATTCGGCCAAAGCTTCGCAGTGCAATTTCTTCACTAAATTGTGCTGTTTTTTTAATAATTAATACAAACCATCACTTTTATTATCTAGATATCTTTGATAAAGCCATTTCGACACCTGTAGACGAAATGAATGCTTGCCTTAAAAATTCTAATTTATGGGTACACCTAAAGAGATTAAAATGTCCGATTGCAAAACGGTCACTGTCCTGAAATATATTTTCAATCGATCAATCGATTCATTCGATCAATTTCTGGCAATTGGAAATGGAAAGCTCCCAGACTCAACTTCAGGACGTATACAACTGCCTCCTGAAGTCTATAATTCAGTGACGTCAAACAATGGTTTGGTTGAAAAGGTATTTCCGAATATTTTAACCAATTATAAAAATCATAAATGGCTAAGTGAACGAGTGATTCTGGCAGCCAAGAACAAAGACGTCCACGAAATCAACAATATTATTCTGACCAAGATTCGAGACCAGGCAGTCATTTACAAGTCAGTTGACACAGTTCTGGAATCAAATGAAGCGTTTAACTATCCATCAGAATTTTCGGCAACGTAAACTAACTATCTATAGTCAGCTATAGTGTTTTAGTCTGGTAGCTTTGCGCTAGTCGCAAATAATGAAATATACAATGGAAAGGTAAGTCAATTTTGCTTTCCAGCTCGGAAAAAAGGCCTAAGAAACTACAAATTTAGTTTAATTTTTCAAAAAAAGATATTAGAAACTAGAAATTTTAACTTTAATAGCCATATTTTCTGATAATAATTAATTATAAAAGTTATGGAACCATGGGTACCTACAGGGGGAGGGGTTAGGGGGACCTTGGCCCCCCTAGAAATCGGGGGCTATAAAGTAATTTTGAGAAAACCAAAAGGTAGAAAGCAGAGTAGCGAAAACCATGAAAAAATTGTGTTTTGGCCCATGGTTGTTTGCCTACCAATATGTTTTCTCTATGACCTGGTTGAAGTAAATAAAAAAGAATTCTTAGTAGTAATGAATAGTAGGTAAATAGTGATCATTCTCAGTAACAAAAGCATTACAACCTCCTTAATCTTCATAGCATTAAATCAAAGAACCGACTTTTTATTCCGAATATGTATTTGTTTCCAGTTTTAAGCTTAATCCTAAGTTATAAGTGCATACTAAAGTTTGTGTAATTATATAAAATGAAGGAAAACAACCTAAAAAGGGGGTAATCCCGACGAAAATACACCGTCAAATTGAGCATGCCTGAGTACCATTAAGCCGATATAGGAAACCATTATGATAAGAAATGTCTAATATTGTATTTTTCTCCCAGAACGACTATATATGTTTTTTGCGTTCTATTGTGACTTTTTCAAGCAATTCATGGTAACGAACTGTAGTAAGGAGTGACCCGGCTCAATAGCAAACGAAACTCTAAAAAACGGAAAAAGCTTTTAATGCTAAAAGATACATCAAAAGAATTGGATTTTCATGCTGATTCTAAATATATAAGTTTTATCAAATTTAGTCTTGGTCATCAAATGTTACAAGCCTGAGAAAATTTGCCTTATTTTGGAAAATAGGGGGAAACATAGAATCTTAACGGAAATCACACCATCGCATTCAGCGTATCAGAGAACCCTATAGCAAAAATTTCAAGCTCCTATCTACAAAAATGTGGAATTTCGTATTTTTTGTCAGAAGACAAATCACGGGTGCGTGTTTATTTGTTTTTTTTTTTTTGTTTTTTTTTTTCCAGGGGTCATCGTATCGACCAAGTCGTCCTAGAATGTTGCAAAAGGGCTCATTCGAATGGAAAAGAAAAGTTCTAGTGCCCTTTTTAAGTGACCAAAAAAATTGGAGGGCACCTATACATGGTTAGTAATGGTTATCGGGAAGTGTACAGAAGTTTTCAGGAGGATTTTTTTGGTTTGGGGGAGGGGTTGAGGGGAGCCAGCTATGTGGGAGGATCTTTCCTTGGCGTAATATGTCATGGGGGAAGAGAAATTTCAATGAAAAGGGCGCGGGATTTTCTAGCATTACTATAAAAAAAAATGAAAAAATAAACATGAAAAAGTTTTTTTCAATTGAAAGTAAGGAGTAGCATTAAAACTTAAAACGAACAGAGATTATTACGCATATGAGGGGTTCTAAATTATGTATATGTATTATTTATATGAGGGGACAAACCCCCTCATATACATAATAAAAATATAAGAATATAAAAGTTTTTTACGCAAGTTAATTCTTAAGTTAAGTATATTTTTTACTAATAGAAACGTTCGTTAAAAATTAAAAGTTCTAGTTGCCTTTTTAAATAGCTGAAAAATTGGAGGGCAACTAGGCCTCCTTCCCCACCCCTTACTTCTCAAAATCGTCTGATCAAAACTAAGAGAAAGCCATTTAGCCAAAAAAAGAATTAATATCAAACTTCATTTTAATAATTTATATGCGGAGAGCCAAAATCAAACATACATTAATTCGAAAACGTTCAGAAATTGAATAAAAAAAAAAGTTTTTTTAACTGAAAGTAAGGAGCGACATTAAAACTTAAATCGAACACAAATTACTCCGTATATGATATGGGTTGTCCCCTCCGCAATCCCTCGCTCTTTATGCTAAATTTGACTCTTTGCCACAGTTCTACTTTTTAAAACAATTAAAAACTTTAGCGAAAAGAGAGGCGTCGAGGAGGGGACAAACCATCTCATATACGGAGTAATTTCTGTTCGTTTAAGTTTTAATGTCGCTCCTTACTTTCAGTTAAAAAAACTAGTTTTTTATTTAATTTTTACCAGGAGTGACTGTATTGACCCAGTTAAGTAAATTAATTTTATAACCAACATTAGGCCTACTCATTAATGTTCAATAATTACAGCCTTTCTCAATTTTGAATTTCTTAATCTTAGTTTCAATGCTTTACTTTGAAACAACTATTTTTAAAACGGTTTAATTTTTATAATTACAGAGCATAAACCGTTATATATATCGGTGTTTGATAAGCAAGTTCAAAAATGTTGATATTTTTTTTTTCTTTGCTGTTTATCGTTTTTGTTTTTGCTTATTTATAATACTCTGTACTTTGTGTTTTTTATACTGTTACGGGTAATAAAGTTCATTCATTCATATTGTTGAATAGAGTCCGTCCAACACTTCGGTGCTCAATAGAACTGGATGTTTTAAGTTCCTATCTTATCTTTCATAAGTAGGCTGTTCTTTTGTGTGTTTTTTGTAATTACTTTACATTTTCCATTTTTATATACTTTTACTGTACCTGGCATAATTTTTTCATTACCTACTAAAAATGCTTTTCTCTAAGCCTTGCAACCAATTCAAACCAGACAGAGACCATTGAAATATTGACCTTTTTTCCTGTGGTGAAATATGACTAAACGAATAAAAACACATTTCAATTAAGAGTAAGGAGCAACTTTATGCCTCAAAATCAACTGGAACTATTACTTATATAACGAGGACTCCCCCTCGATCAACTCCTCGTTCATTAAGCTAAAGTTTCTTAGAGCTTTGAAAAACCTTCTCTTTCCAATTCAATGGCTCTTGTATTTAATAAATTTCCTCAAAAATATGAACGGCATCTAAAACTTCAGAGTAAAGAGCAGGGAGTAAAGAGGAAGACACTCCATTTCACATAAAAAATAATTTCTGTTCCTTTTAGGTTTCAAGGCTGCTTCTTACTTTTAGTTGAAAAAACTACTTTTTTTAAAATTTAATTTCTGATTATTCTGAAATCTTGCCCAAGTCTGACCAGAATATAATATGGAGTGTTGGCCCCTCAAATCCTTGTTTAATTGCTTTTAAAATCAATATGCTAAGAACTGTAATGGTGGATTGCAATTAAAATTTGGATTTACAAAATTTGAATATACTGTTAAAATTTGCAATGAGTAGTATTTTTGTCCATGGATGAAAAATCTATGCAGCTTTTGATTTTCTATGTGGCTGAAGCCATCATAGCCTTTAAGATAGGATTCTATAATCGATAAATCATTATATACGTATCTTTCAATGCACTGAAATATTTAAAATAATTAGAAAAGAGAAACATTACCATTTAGAATATACTAAAGACAATGTTCCTAGAAGCATCAGACCCTCCCCCTCCCCTTGATGAAATTTCCTGGTGGAGCTCCAGACCCAACTTGTATGTTTTACCTTTGTACCGGTAGGCATGGGAATATAATATTTTATGCTACATAGAAACACATTTTAATAATTCCTACACTCCCCCCGCTATACTCTTAATACATGTTTGTCTAAAGGCTCATTTAGAGTTAGTAGTTTAAATATTAAAATTTGCTCTTTTAGGCATCTGTCCCCGCCCCTGCTTTCACAGTGGCTCCCCCTTCACGATAGTTGATACGCAATTACACATCAAGAAACGCAATTTTATAAAAAATAAAGAGAATTAACTTATTTAAATGCATTGGCCACAGCTACCTCTTCAACTGGGAATCATAAAACATAGTTGTCTTGGCACTTTTAAATCGATTAGCATCTCAGAATTTTAATTGATTGCAAAACGATTTTCAGCAAAGTCGCAGAATGGTGTCATAAAATGGCGGAAAACAACACTTTCACATGACACAATTTTTATGACTACTTAAAAATTAATTTTTAATTTATGTTCGAATAAGCTCTCTCCCAGTTTTCTAGGACTTCTAGTTCGATACGATAATCCTAGGTAAAAAAAAAAAAGGAAAAAAATAGACAAAGATCGACGATCTTTCTTCAAGAAAAATTGAAAAATTCCACATTTTGTAGATTGCAGCTTGAAACCTCTATGGCAGAGTTCTCTGATTTAATGAATTTGATAAACCAATTTTTCCTTGGAATAAAACAAACAAAATAACATTCATCAAGAATCTTTCTTTTGGAAAAAAATATAAATTTCACCTTTTGTAGATCTGACCTTGTAACCTCTACGGTACGGTTCTCTAATATGATGAATTTAATGAAGCGATTTTCACTAAGACTGCTTGCCTCTTCAGGGGTGGTAGATTTTTAGCTTTTGCTAGGTAATAATTTAATAGATTCGGAATCAGCAAAAAAAGTTAATTCTGTTGATGTGTCAGTTGTCATCAAAACTTCGTTTTTAGTTTTGGTCACTAATGGCCTTAGTTGCTTCTTGCTTGTTGTTTTTCTTTACGGACTATTTGAGAAGATTCTCCTTTAATAAACAATTTTGTTTGGACCTATTCATTTTATTCAGTTGAATTTGACTATCAGAAGAAAGAGAATCAATTTGACAGCTCAATTGTAAGTTTAAATTTAGTTTTTCTTTCACTATTATGAAGGCAGGATGAGTTTTGAGTACAGGCCCTTAGAAATGTGAAGACCTCAGCAAAACGTTGCTTTCGAGGCTATAGAAATTTGTTGATCAGGGAAAGATACATGAAACTTCAAAGATGTTAAATCAGAGCCTAAGATATCTCCTCGGAACCCATTTTTAAATTCCTATCTTTAATGTTTCTTTAACCTATTCTAAGGCTTAGGAAATTGCATAAAGACTAGTCTACACCTGTTGTAATTTCGAAAAACAATATATCTTCCCATAATTTTTATTTAAGTCTGATTTTCTTTTACTCTAGGCTTAGAACATAATGAATCGAAATTAAATACATAAAATAAAACATATATTATTTATCAAATGGATTGATATCTTGTTCAGGAATCCTTGCTTTTTCAAATTTCCTGAGTTTCTTTTCATTTTGCATGTAAATAAGGTTATCCTTTTTATTTGAGAATTATTTGCTAACTGTATTGAAAAATTAACTTATTCAAAAGAAAACATATTCCCGTGCCTCCACCAGCCACTGCTTCTCTTGTGTCTACCCCTCTCCCCAGAGAGATTTTATGTAGGCACCCTTGTATGGAGCCAGTTATAATTGTAAGAAATAGTGGGATCAATCATTGAGGGTATAATCCCAGGACAAGTGTGAACTTGACGTTAACGTTGACTCCCCTCTTGCTGTTCAGCCTAGAAGACGTTCTATGGCAAGTTGATTCTCACTTCTTAATAAATAGTAGGAGGAAATCTTCTTTCCTGAGACTGTAGTTCGAATGTCCTTTAATCTTGCAATTCTTGTCAGAAACTGTATGACAAGACTAACTATCATAAAATTTTCTTCTTCACTATCAAATCATCCTAGTAACATATATAGGCTGGGCTGCACTTTCTTCTGTCTGGGACAAGTGTGAACTTGAATAGGGTTGATTGTCTTATCCTACAACTTTAAACGCTATCTATGAAATAGCCGCCATCTTTAAAATTTTTACGATCTTTGCTCTAATGACATTTCTTTCCTATAGAAAATATCAACATTTAGAAATCTTCTTGAAAGTGATATGTCGAGATGGAATCCCTTTTATTCTTACCTGGTGTGGATTGTATTGTTGTGTTCTGGAAATGCATCAGAAATCAACAAAATAGAATTGAAGTTTGTATACCTCTTTTTGGGTGTTAATTATACCAGAATAGCCTAGGCCTATTACAGGGAAAAGAATCTTGACCTCGGAACTGAACTCTTTCACATAGTTATTTCATCTCAAATAGACTATTTGATATAATCAAACATTGCTTTTTGAATTTTAAAATGCTACTTAGGGCTTCAGACCTAGGCTAAAGTATAGCAACTAAATAGCCTACTGGGCTAGGCTAGCCTACCATGTAAAATAGGCCTGGTTGACTTAGAGGATTAGAAAATTCTGGGACAGACTTAGAGCCAAAGTTATTTAGGGCAAAATTCTAGCTAATTGACTTCTTGCTATCTTGGAAAGGGTTTAGGTTAGAAAAAATGAAACTTTCAGGGATGGGTCTACAGGCTAAAGAATGTTTTGGGAAGGTATTTTAAAGTACCCGCCTCCACTCCTTTTCCCTCTAGATGGCCCTGAAATTTGCCTACATGACAGGTCTATGCCTATTGAAATTTTGACAAAACAACAATTTTACCTCAATTTTCAGTTACTAGCCTAGTTGCTTTTTCACTGCCTTTACTTCTGAAAATGCAATTCCTGGGTAAAATTATAGCAAACAGTATTACTTGCTTTTGTATAAAGTGAATATACCACTCAATGCCTTTTTTATGCTCTTTACAAATATAAATAATTGCCTCTAGCCTACTGGAAATTCAGATTTAAGCACTTTTTGACCTCTTAAAAATGACCTAAATATAGGGTATAAAAAAGGCTTAGAAAATTGGTCTTGAACCTTAAATGCCTTACAACATTGATCTCAAACTCACTGTTTCATTATAAATCAATTTTTTTAATGTTATATAATCCACAAGCACTGATTTTCCAATATTGATTTGGATAAATTAATTTTTCCAATGTTATGATGCTTTTTCTTCCTTGACATTGAATTTTAAATAAAAGCATGCATTTTTGGTCAAAAATATGAAAGCCAGCTATTATTAACGCCAGTTATACTGTTTGTTATAAATTTAACTATATTGAATACAGCAATGGTTAGTTTACATATTTAAATATGCTATGCTTTACCCCCACCCCCTGATGTGCAAATATATAGCCCAAATTTGTTTCTAAACTATTGCAGATTTGCAATTTCAAATGTCCTATAATTTTGTAAAAAAATGCATGCTTTAATTAAAATTTCAGCAACAGAGAAGAAGAAAACACCATAACATTGATAAAATTTATTTATCCAATTTAAGTGTGGAAAATCAGTGCTTGTGGATAATATAAAATTGGATAATGTGGATAATTAAATAATGGATATATAATGAAACAGTAAGTTTGAGTCCAATGTTTTAAGCCTTTTTTATACCCCATATTTAGGTCATTTTTAAGAAGTCAAAAAGTGCTCAAATCTGAATTTCTGGTAGAAGTGATTATTATATTTGTAAAGAGCATAAAAATAGGCATCAAGTAGTTTAATTCACTTTATATGAAAGCCAGTAATATTGTTTGCTCTAATTTTACCAATTCCTGTTATTTGAGTAGAATTTTGAGCCATATCAATGTTTTTTTTTCAAAGTTTAGGAAATATAATTGCATATCTTTAAAACCTTACAAATTGAATTGAGCAAAGTTATGAAGCTGAAAACAATTTTGTTGTACTTCAATTAAGCTGAACATCTATTTTGCAAGGTTTCACTTTTATAAAACATATATTTTTGAAGGTCATCAAAGGCCAGGGCACTCTAGAGGGAGAAAGGGTAGAGGCAGGTACTTCAAAATACCTTCCCAGGACACACTTTAATCTGTAGATTCATCCCTGAAAGTTTCATTTTCCTAACCTAAACCCTTTCCAAGATAGCAAGAAGTCAATTAACTAAAATTTTACCATTATTCAGTGTGTTTTCAGTTTATTGATTGTTTCTCAGTGTACACCAATGAAAGACATTCTGAGATAGAGAAAAATTTTGGTGATGCATCAGTGTGCTGCCACTATGAGTACCATCAACACAGCAAAATGCCACACATCTGGGTAAATTTGTAGTTTGTATAATAATTTAATTAGGGTGAAAGTGAATAGCCTATATCACTTGATGCCTTATTTGTGTGTTCTGTCATTATTCAATAATTGCTCCTGGAGGAATTACTCTTTAATGCCTTGGAGGGCTCAAGACAGCCATAGTAACCAAAAGTTTAAAAACATATTTTTTTCAGAAATACTTGCTAGTAAAAAATAATTGCCATCTATAGCTGATTGAGGAATGGTAATTATTATATTCCTTAGTCTTAATATTAAATGTTATTTTGAAAACAGATTTTGCAGAAATTTTAAAAAGAGCTAGAAATCCCTTGAAAATTATGTCAATTTTGCTCTGATGTCATTCTTTAGAGGTTTTAGGCTCTTTTTAAAAATATTTGTGATTTGTGTTTCAAACTAACATTTTACTATTAAGAATAAAGAATATAATAATTACCATTCCAGGATCAGCTGCAAATGACAGTTTTTTGTCTTACTAGCCATTTTTTTCTAAAAATACATTTTTAAACATTTGGCTCCTATGAGCTTTTTTACCTTTTGGGGCCCCATTAAGGGCTCAACATGAAATTTCCCCTAGAAATAATTTCTGAAGCATGATAGAGAATAAGAAAAGGCATCAAGTTATGTATTCACATTCATCCTAGATAAATTATGTTGTAAATTTCATATCTACCATGGTCTGCCTGTAACCTTATGTTTTTGTAGTGATTTGTTGATTTTGGTGTGCCAAGTAGGCTAGCTTCAATATTAATTTTTAACCAGAACACAGGAATAAGAAATTACAGACAATTTATTAGAGACAATTACACAGAAATTTAAGAGGGCCTATTCTCTCACATGCAGCAGTCCTCTTGATTTCTTGCAGCATAGCTTGATAATTTATTTCAAGTGGTTTAAAAATAGAAATCCTCCCTTTTACAGCTCTTCATTTGCTTTTATATGTTTATTAAGACTATTTACTTTCAAGATCAATCTCATGTTATTAGCTCTAATTTGTCAATCTAACTGCTCCAGTTTCCAGCATATTGCAAAATTTTCAGATTCTTTTTTTTAAGTCTTAATCTTAAGATTAAGGATTATCTCTTTCTGTTGTTCAAGTGACTCGGTATGCTGCAAAACAGCAAAATACTAGAGTTTAGAATGGTACAAAGTGTTTTTTCTATGTTTTTTTCCTTTATAAAATGTCCCCATAATCTCATGTATTAACAAAAGATATGGTAAAATTCTAGTTGATTGACTTCATGCTATCTCAGAAAGGGGTTAGGTTAGGAAAATGAAACTTTCAGGAATGGCTCTACAGGCTAAAGTATGTCATGGGAAGTTATTTTGAAGTATCTTACCTCCACTCCTTCTCCCTCTAGAGGGGCCTGACCTTTGATGACCTTCAAAAATATGTGTGTTAAAAAATTGAAACCTTGCAAAATAGGTCTTCTGCTTAATTGAAGTACAACAAAATTGTTTTCAGGTTCATAACTTTGCTCAATCCCAATTTATAAGGTTTTAAAGATATGCAAATACATTTGCTAAATTTTGAAGAAAAACATTGATATGGCTCAGAATTCTACTCAAATAATAGGAATTGCATTTTTAGAACTAAAGGCAGAAAAAAAGCAACTGGTAGCTGAAAATTAAGGTAAAATGTTGTTTTGTCAAAATTTAAATAGGTATAACCTGTCATGTAGGCGAATTTCAGGGCTCTCTAGAGGGAGAAGGAGTGGAGATGGGTACTTTAAAATACCTTCTAGGGATATACTTTAGCCTGTAGATCCATCCCTGAAACTGTCATTTTCCTAACCTAACCCCTTTCTGAGATAGCAAGAAGTCACTCAACTAGAATTTTACCAAAGATCTAAACTGATTTGATCTGTGATAGTATTTACATGCATCACCACTTGTATTGGCTGCAACAAATGGGTTCCATCCCACGGAATAAAATCTTAGGTCATTGTTAATGCAGTTTGCTGTGCCCTATGCTGCTATAAACACAATTTATGTTTTGGGATGGAGACAAAGGTTTGGTAATTTTCCAGGAAGAGGGTACACAAATTCCAAAATTTCTAAGCTCAATTGAAGAAATTTATCATTCTCAACATATCCTGATTTAAAGGATTGGCTTGTTTCCTTCTTGAGATTAGTTTTTTTTCATCACATACTTTGCATAAATTCAAGTATAATCCTGTAATTCAGATTCTAATGTCCTTTTAATGATAAGCATTATATGCTTTCTCAAAGTTATGATAAGGCCCTTTGCAACTGAGAGTGAAATTATCCTGTTCTGTTAGAAGTCAAGATTTTGCAGATGTCCTGATATTCAACATAT